>NC_057736.1:51654416-51667882 GCF_004010195.1 Chiloscyllium plagiosum | reverse complement strand
CCTGAGAGTGGACTTACACAAAACCCAGAGAGTGAACTCACACAAAACCCAGAGAGTGGACTTACACAAAACCCAGAGAGTGGACTTACTCAAAACCCGGAGCGTGGTTCACATTCACACAAAACCCAGAGCGGGGACTCCCACAAAGCCCGGAGCAGTGTTCACACTCCCGCAAAACCCGGAGCGGGGTTCACACTCCCTCAAAACCCGGAGCATGGACTCCAACAAAACCCAGAGTGAAGCATAATGCTGATCAGGATTCTATATGCAAGAACACTGCAAAAGGCTAAAGATTAAATTCTTCTCTAGGGGCCCTGGGCTGATATTCTTGCTTTGAGAATATTCTAAGTGATAAGATATACATATATTTGGAAAGGCAAGGTCTGATTAGGGATAGTCAACATGGCTTTGTGCGTGGGAAATCATGTCTCACAAACTTGACTGAGTTTTTTGAGGAAGTAACAAAGAGGATTGATGAGGGCAGAGCGGTAGATGTGATCTATATGGTCTTCAGTAAGGCATTCGACAAGGGTCCCCATGGGAGACTGATTAGCAAGGTTAGATCTCATGGAATACAGGGAGAACTAGCCATTTGGATACAAAACTGGCTCAAGGTGGGTGAGGGTGGTGACAGAGGGTGGTGGTGGAGGGTTGTTTTTCAGACTGGAGTGACCAGTGGAGTGCCACAGGATCAGTGCTGGGTCCTCTACTTTTTGTCATTTACATAAATGATTTGGATGCAAGCAAAAGAGGTGTGGTTAGTAAGTTTGCAGATGACACCCAAATTGGAGGTGTAGTGGACAGCGAAAAGGGTTACCTCAGATTACAACAGGATCTTGACTGGATGTGGCTGAGTTTAATATTCAGAGAAATGCGAGGTGCTGGACTTAGCAGGACTTATACACTTAATGGTAAGGTCCTCGGGAGTGTTGCTGAACAAAGAGACCTTGGAGTGCGGGTTGATAGCTTCTTGAAAGTGGAGTCGCAGGTAGATAGAATAATGAAGAAGGCGTTTGGTATGCTTTATTTTATTGGTCAGAGTATTGAGTAAAGGCGTTGGGAGGTCATGTTGCGGCTGTACAGGATATTGGTTAGGCCACTGTTGGAATATTGTGTGCAATTCTGGTCTCCTTCCTATCAGAAAGATGTTGTGAAACTTGAAAGGGTTCAGAAAAGGTTTACAAGGATGTTGCCAGGGTTGGAGGATTTGAGCTTTAGGGAGAGGTTGAACAGGCTGGGGCTGTATTCCCTGGAGCATCGGAGGCTGAGGGGTGACCTTATAGAAGTTTACAAAATTATGAGGGGCATGAAGTTAAAAATCACACAACACCAGGTTATAGTCCAACAGGTTTAATTGGAAGCACACTAGCTTTCGGAGCTTCCAATTAAACCTGTTGGACTATAACCTGGTGTTGTGTGATTTTTAACTTTGTACACCCCAGTCCAACACCGGCATCTCCGAATCATGAGGGGCATGGATAGGGTAAATAGACAAAAGTCTTTTCCCTGGGGCTGGGGAATCCAGAACTAGAGGGCATAGGTTTATGGTGAGAGGGAAAAGATATAAAAGAGACCTACGGGGCAACGTTTTCGCACAGAGGGTGGTACGGGTATTGAATGAGCTTCCAAAGGGAGTGGTGGAGGCTGGTACAATTGCAACATTTAAAAGGCATTTGGATGGGTGTATGAATAGGAAGGGTTTGGAGGGATATGAGCTGGGTGCTGGCAGGTAGGACTAGATTGGGTTGGGATATCTGGTCGACAAGGACGGGTTGGACCGAAGGGTCTGTTTCCATGCTGTACATCTCTATGACTCTAAGTGACTAGGAAGATTGACAAGGGAAGGGCAGTAGATGTAGTATATAAGGATTTCAGTAAGGCCTTTGATAAGGTTCCATATGATAGGCTGCTCTGAAAGGGTAGATTGCATGGAATCCAATGAGAGCTGGCAAATTTGATACACAATTGGCTAGATGGTAGGAAGCAGTAGGTAATAGTGAAAGGTTTAGATGGCATGAGGTTAAGGTTAGAGAGGAAAGAATAAAAGGGAACCTGAAGGCAATTCTTTTACACAGAGGTTGGTACGCATATGGAATGAGCTACCAGCAGAAATGGCTGAGGCGGGTACATTAACAACATTTAAAAGGCATTTGGACAAATACATGGATAGGAACGGATTAGAAGAATATGGGCCAAGTGCAGGGAAGTGGGGTATAGCGTGGACAGACATGTTGATTGGCATGAATCAGTTTGGACTAAAGGGCCCGTCTCCATACTGTAAGACACTATGACTCTATTGCAAGTCATCTTAAACTGTCTAAGTAGAGATCCTCACTGTTATCAAGTCAGGGACAGTTCCCACAAGTTCACGCACAAGCCTTTGCCTCACTTCCCAGGACCTGCTGCTGGATTATCTGATGGTTTAAACCACAAACTATCATCTCCACTAAACAAAGCCAAGCCATCAGCTCTAAAGAAGGATCATCAGACCCAAACATTTAACTCCGTTTTCTCTCCACAGATATTGCCAGACCTGACCCATTTCCCCAGATATGTCTGCTTTTGCTTCAGATTTCCATCATCTGCACTTCTTTATTTTCTGTCTAGCCATCTTCGCCTCGGCCTGCAGTAGCAAGACTATATTTGAAGGGTCACTGTTGATCTGATGCTGAACTAGAGAAGCCATACCAACACTGCAGGGGCAGGACAGAAGCTAGTCTGTATACAGGCACTGTTTGGAACCAGAGATTTGCAGAGACAGAAGCATTTATAGCTCAAGGAATTTTAGATCTGAGTTGAAGAGCCTGAAGTCTGAACTGCAGACTTGTGCCACATGAGGGAATGGAAAAATGACCTGCTTCTCTGTCCAGGTAATTCAAATTTGCTTTATGCAGGTGAGGCAGATATGAGGAACCAAGCTGTAGAGCCTTGGCCCCGACAATTATTAGGAGGTTTTTGCGAACTGTGTGGACTACAGTGGAACTGCAGGCAAGATGAGCAAACTGACCATTGCATCTTATTGGACTTTATTTTGAAGGAAATGATGTGATAAAGCTGCTTCTTTAACAAGGTTATGCTGTCCTGTTTTCTTTTTCAGAGATGTCATAAACATAAGAGTCTGGGGTTGAAGGGGTTTAGGGTCAATTTGTTTATAAGGTAAAAACAATGACTGCAGATGCTGGAAAAATTTGTTTATAGCTAACAGATACTGCCTAAGGCAAAAGGCTTTCACATTTTTAAAAAACTGGTACAATGAAAGGGGAGTGGCCAGTTCTTCCAGCTCTGCTTGGTTTGGTTTTGAACAGTAGTGTGAAAGATGTTGCTGGACCCAAAGAAGCAGGTCCAGGTTGGTACTCTGTCTCTGCCCTCTATCCTGTAAGAACCTGTGTTTGATTTTACTTTTTGTGCCAAGGGGTATTTGTGAGAATTGTTGCAAATATTTGGAACAGCATCATTAAGTTGGGATGATCTATTGGGTTTTCGGAGAGGTTAAGTTATTCGGTATTCTATTTTCTGATGTTTGTGTTTCATTCAGTAATCTTGTAAATAAATTGTGTTTTGTTTAAAACTAAGTGGTTTGACCAGCTGCATCTCTCCTGGAATATCCACTGAACACCTACTTAAAACAACTAGCAAAGTTAGGGTCTGGGCTACCTTCTTGGAATGTTTTGAGGGGCCTGGCCTGGTCCATAACAATAGAATATAAAGTAGTCTTTTAAAACTAAATATGGCATTAGTTCGACCACAACTGGAATACTCTGAACAGTTTTATTCTTATCTTATGAAGGATATACTAGCATTGGAGGCAGTCCAAAGAAGGTTCACTAAGATTGCACCATGTATGAAGGAATTGTCTTACAAGGAGAGTCAGACAACACGGAAACAAACCCTTTGATCTATGCCAAACATGATCCCAAACTAAACCAGTCCCACCTGCCTGCTCTTGGCACATATCCCTCCAATCTTTCCTATTCATGTACATTTAAATGTCTTTTAAGTGTTTGTATCCATATCCACCACTTCCTCAGGAAGGTCATCCCATATGTGAACCACCTTCTGTATAAAAAAATTATCCCTCATGTCTTTTTTACATCTTTCTGTTCTAACCTTAAAAAGGTACCCCCTAGTCTTGAAATTCTCCCATCCTCGGGAAAAGACCTTTAACTCTATCTATACCCCTCATTACTTTATAAACTTATAAGTTTGAGTCACAACCTCCTACACTCCAACGAAAAAAGTCCCAGCCTATCTAGGCTTTCTTTAAAACTCAAACCTTCCATACCTGGCAAATCTCTTCTGAACTATCTCCAGCTTAATAATATCTTTCCTATAACTGGGTGAGCAGAACTGGATACAGTATTTCAGAAGAGGCCTCACCAATGTCCAATACAACCTCAACACGACTTCCCAACTTCTATACTCAAAGGACTGAGCAATGAAGGCAAGCATGCCAAGCACTTTTTAAACCACTCTGCTATATGTGATGCAAATTTCAAATAATTGTGTACCTGCACCCCTACCCAAGGCCCTACCATTAATTTAATAAGCCCTATCTTTATTTGTTGTACCAAAATGCAATACCTCACATTTATCCAGATTGAAACCAATCTGCCATTTTTCAACCCATTGACATTGACCTATATGATTAAGATCTTTTTGTAATCTTAGAAAACCATCTTCACTGTCTACTATGCCACCAATTTTGGTGTTGTCCACAAACTTACAAACCATGCCGACCATACTCTTATCCAAATCATTTATATAAATGACAAACAAAAGAGGACCCAGAATGGAACACTGCTGATGACAGACCTCCAGTCTGTAAAACAGTGAAGCTAATTATCTATCCAATTGCCAAGCTCACCCTGAATCCCATGTGATCTAACTTTACTAATTAATCGACAATGTGGAACCTTACTGAAGGCTTTACTAAAATCCAAGTAAACAATGTCTACTGCTCTGCCCTCATCAATATTTTTGGTAACTTCCTCAAAACACTCAATCAAGTTTGAGACACAATTTTCCTCACACAAAACCATGCAGATAGCTCACTATCCTATCCCATTCTTCAAGAACTTCCTCATTATTTAACATATTTTGAGGTACATCAAGGTCCATGCCATCTGGATTTGATTTCTCACTCTGCGGGGCAGTAACTAACACCTGTGTCTCTGGTGGCTTTCCTAAACTCTGGCACATTTGACAGGTATGACAAAATGAGATGCTGTTCCTCCAGTTTGCGTTGAGCTTCACTGGAACATTGCAGCAGGCCAAGGACAGACATGTGGGTATGGGAGCAGGATTGTGTTGAAGTGGCAAGCCACGGGAAGGTCCGGGACCTGATTGCATACAGACTGAAGGTGCTCAGCAAAGCGATCACCCAGTTGGTGTTTTGTCCCTCCGTTATAGAGGAGACCACATTGGGAGCAACGAATGAAATAGACCAAATTGAAAGCCCTTCCTGAAGAAGGGCTTATGCCCGAAACGTCGATTGTCCTGTTCCTTGGATGCTGCCTGACCTGCTGCGCTTTTCCAGCAACACATTTTCAGCTCTGATCTCCAGTCCTCACTTTCTCCTCAAATTGAAAGAGATACAAGTGAAACACTGCTTAGTCCGAAATGAGTGTTTGGGGCCTTGGATGGTGAGCATGGAAGAGGTAAATGGGCAGGTGTTGCCCCTTCTGCGATTGCATGGGAAGGTGCCGTGTGTGATGGGAGAGGTGTTAGGTGTGATGGAGGAGTGGACTAGGTTGTCCTGGAGGGAACAATCTCTGTGGAATGCAGACAGCGGGAAGGAAGGGAAGATGTGTTTAGTGGTGGCGCCAGCGAAAATGGCAGAGGATTATTCTTTGCATGTGAAGAAGTGCAGCAAGCAATTTGGAAAGCAAATGGTACATTGGCCTTCATTGAGACAAGACTAATTCAGAAGTCAGGATGCCTTACTCCAGTTATACAGAGTCTTAGTGGACTATTGTGTGCATTTGATGTCCCAAAGGATGATACACTTGGCATAGAGCGAGTGCAGCGAAAGTTCATTAGGCTGATACCAGAGATGGCAGATATGGAAATGTGTTGCTGGAAAAGCGCAGCAGGTCAGGCAGCATCTAGGGAACAGGAGAATCGACGTTTCGGGCATTAGCCCTCACCAGAGATGGCAGGTCTGACATATGAGGAGGGATTGGTTTGACTGGGCTTGTATTGGAATGTTGACAGAAGGTCTCATTGAAATGTCTAAAATTCTAACAGGACTGGACAAACAAGATGCAAGCAGTTTGTTTTCCTTGGCAGTCCAGAGTCTAGTCAGGGTACACAGTACTAAATAGCTTACTCGATATCCTGCGGCTGAGACTAGGAAACATTCCTTCATTTAAAGGGTGATGAACTTGTGGAATTCTCTACCACAGAAGACCGTGAAAATGTTCTGAAGTCAAATGAGATTCAGAATAATCAAATTCCTACAGGATGGAAGCCATTTGGTCCAGAGTCCACACTGACCCATACATGTCTGTAAGCCTGCATTTCCCATGTCTAATCCACCTAGCCTGCACATCCCTGGACACTGTGGGCAATTTAGCATGGCCAATCCACCTAACCTGCACCACTTTGGGCAGAGAAAACTGGAGGCACCCAGAGGAAATGCACAGAGACAAGGAGAAAGTGCAAACTCCACACAATCGCCAGAGGGTGGAATCGAACACTGCTGTCCCTGGTGCTGTGGGACAGCAGTGCTAACTATTGATCTGCCCTCGGAATGTTAACTGTTTCTCTCTTCAGAGATGCTGCCAGATCTGCTGAGTTTCTCCAGCATTGTTTGGCATCCAATTGTTTTCTACAAACTGCAATTTGAAAATTCAGCTCCAAGGTCTCTCCCAGACTAATTTGCTAAATAGGAATTGTCATGGGTGCCTGATTCCAGCCCTTCCTGCATCCTCATTACCAAGTCCTATAGAATTTAAAGCCCTCATATTCAATTCCATGATTGCTTTCTGTCCCATGCTGCAGTCTCATTGAATGCTCAAACTTCGGTTTCCCCTTTGCCATTCTTTCCCCTTGCCCCCTGCCCTCCTTGAACTCCCTCAGCCTCTTACCTGGAAGAGGGCTGGTACACCGGTATTTTGGGGTCAAAACACTGACAATAATCGAACAGAAATCTATACATCATTTCCTCGTTTTATTACTGTTAAAATACAAGTAATGTGGCATCATTTGACAAACAAATCGTTTATTACAATCCTGCTCAAGGCCAACAGATAATTTCATTCTTCATCACAATGCCAAGTTACTAATGGTTCCGACGCCAGTTACAGTTTATATACAAATCACAAATCTTTTAGAAGTTAATGGCTTTGCCAAATGATGCTGCTATGTTTGCCTCTCTGAAAGCTTCTGAAACAGTCTGCAAGAGAAGAGAAAAGGCAGTCAGTGAGACTCTGTTTAATTACTAGTTTCACAGAGTCTTAGCAATGGTCAGTAATTGCTTTCATAACCAAAACAAGAACTTTGTCTGCTCCAGTTCCAAGCTAAATACAAATTTACAAACAATATGGAATAAAGCAGAAAACAAAGTTTGGGAAGAGAGTGAAGGGCTGGGGGGCAGAGAGCAGCCAATTGGAATCTTGAGTTGGTATTTCAGCTGTTTAGAAAGTGCAAATAATCCATATAAAAATAAATGTATTAGGCAAAACAGTAAAAATGCACAACCTAGGGATTATTAGTGAGAATGGAAACAGTTCTCAAAAGCAAAAGGTGGCTATCACCCAGACCACAACCCTCATTCCTGATGAAGAGCTTATGCCCAAAATGTTGATTCTTCTGCTCTCAGATGCTGCCTGACCAGCTGTGCTTTTCCAGCACCACAATATTGACACTGATCTCCAGCATCGACAGTCCTCACTTTCTCCCAAGGTAGACAGAGACGTTATTTTCTTCCTGACTGGGGAAATCTCGAATCTGGGGGCACAGTCTCAGGATAAGCAGATGATCGTTTAGGATCGAAATAGGGAGACATTTATTCACACAATTCACTGCTCCAGAAGGGTGTGGATGCTCCATCACTTAATATATCTAAGGCTTGGACAGACAGATTTTGATGTCTTAGGAAGAGAGGGATATGGGGAGTAGACACTAAAGTGGAGTTGAAGCCCATGATCAGCCTTGATCGTGTAGAATGGGGAAGTAAGCCTGATGGGCCAAATAATCTATTGCTGCTTTGATTTCTAGTCAGATACACATGGACAAGAAATATATAGAATAAGCACAACTGCTCTTTCAGTAGAGGTACAACATTTGTGTGCCGTGAAGACTTTAGGGATGCAGGTTTTTAATAATCTGTGCAGTGCTATCCCTGTTCAGTACTCCAATGTTCCCAGTGTTACTTACTGGATGAGCATGACAAACACGGGCAACATCTTCACATGATGCTCCGTACTCCATAGCGAGGGTGGCTTCATTGATCATTTCCCCAGCACCCTTAAGAGAGAGAAAACCACATTCACTGATCATTTCCCCAGCACCCTTAACAGAGAGAAAACCACATTTACTTCAGGAACTCTTATATCCCATCTACACCGCAATGGGTTTGCTACTTACAGAACCAAGGATATGTGCTCCAAGCATTCTGTCTGTTTCTTTATGGCTAAGAATCTTTACCAGACCATCAGTATCATTGTTAGTCTTAGCTCTGCTGTTGGCAGCAAATGGGAATTTGCCAATCTTGTACGGAATGCCCTAAAAGAAAATGAATGATCTATACTGAATAAAACAGGTTCACATATGCTTTACGTTCAAGACAGACCTGTTTTCGCAGCAAGTAAGTTGTACACTTAGTGACATGCATTCTACAAACTTGCAGACATAAGGGGGTTATGGTGGTGTAGTGGTGATGTCGTCACTGGTGGTGTAGTGGTGATGTCGTCCAGAACCCCAGACTCATGTTCTAGGAGACATGGATTTGAATCCTATCATGACAAAGTGAAATCCAAATTCAGTTCAAAAAGTAGCCTAATGATGACCGTGCAAGTACTGTCGATTGTCATAAGTCACGTGGCATCACTTTAGCAAATCTACCTACCTTACCTGGTCTGGCCTACATTTAAACGCCAGACCCACAGCAAAGAATTTGGCTCATAAATGCTCTCCAGACAATAAATGCTGGTCTACAGAGCAATGCCCATATCCCATGAGTAGAAACAATTCCAGATGGTTACTCTCAGTACAGTGCTATCCTGGGTATGAGTTATTAAGTAAGTGGTTCTCTGGCCCCTGACAAGGATTGACAAGGTCCTATGGTCTTTACAGAAGGAAATCAGAAATATTTCCATACCCTTTTCTGGCCTGACATCACTGAATCACATTATATGGTCATTCCTTGATGAAATTGCACGGGTATCTGTTTTTGGCAAATACATTGTATAGGTGTTCTTCTTCCTCTTTTTGAAGTTCTGGTGTACTGCAGTGTGTTGTGTCTTGATGCAACTTCTTTGTGTGTTGGGGTGGTTGCTTTCACGTGAACTACGAAAGCAACCACCCCAACACACACAAAAGAAGTTGCATCAAGACACTATTCAAAAGGGCCACAACACACTGCAGTACACCAGAACTGCAAAAAGAGGAAGAAGAACACCTATACAATGTATTCGCTAAAAACGGATACCCGCGCAATTTCATCAACAGATGTCTAAGGGAAAGACAATGGAACAAGGACATGCCATAACCCAACGGACTAGCCACACTACCATACATCAAGAGCACTTCCGAACTGACAGCCAGACTACTGCGACCACTATGACTCATAACAGCACACAAACTAACAGCCACTCTCAGACAACAACTCATCAGAACAAAGGACCCGATACCCAGCATGAGCAAAACCAATGTAGTGTACAAAATCCCATGCAAGGACTGCACAAAACACTACATAGGACAAACAGGAAGACAGCTAATGATCCGCATCCATGAACACCAACTAGCCACGAAACACGACCAACTATCCTTAGTAGTCACACACCCAGATGACAAGCAACATGAATTTGATTGGGACAACACTACTATTATAGGACAAACCAGACAGAGAACAGCCAGAGAATTCCTCGAGGCATGGCACTCATCCACAGATTCAATCAATAAGCACATTGACCTGGACCCAATATACCGACCACTGCAACGGACAGCTGAACTGACAACCGGAAGCGGCAGATTCAAACCACTATAAATGCCGGAGGAAGCATCACAGAAGCTCTTCACAGGAGGCTCCCAAGCACTGAGGATGTCACCTAGACAGGGGATGAAACGTCTGCAACACAAATTCCCAGCTCGGCAAACAGAACCACAACAATAAGATGATTTTCTCTCAGTGGAGATGGTCATCGCCTGGTAGTTTTGCATCATAAAACAATCTGAAAATGTGTTGCTGGAAAAGCGCAGCAGGTCAGGCAGATCCAAGGAGCAGGAGAATCGACATTTTGGGTATGAGTCCTTCTTCAGGAAACCTCCTGCTCCTGGGATGGTAGCTGACCTGCTGCGCTTTTCCAACAACACATTTTCAGCTCTGATCTTCAGCATCTGCAGTCCTCACATTTTCCATTATAAAACGATACTTGGCAATGATACTAAACAACCCAAACCGGAATGTTGTTCAGGTCTTTACTGCACTTGGACGTAGACTGCATCAGGTACCTGAGGGGTCACAAATAGAGCTGAATGTGGTGTAATTATCAGCAAATATCTCCACTTCTGACTTAATGATGGAGCAAAGGTCATTGATGAAGCAGCTGAAGGTGACTGGGCCTAACATGATACTGTGATACTACCCTGAGGAACTCCTGCAGAAATTTCAAGCAAAGTAGAGCTGCAGGACTTAAAGCTTAAGACAGTTCAATAATCATGATCAAAGTGATGATTCTGGTTTTGCTCTTTCCTAAAGTAGGAGATGATTCACCAATAACAAACCTTTTTTTGTGCTAGGCTTGACTCGAACCAGCAAGTTTTCTTCAGATAGCCCTCAACTTCAATTTTGAAACCACACTCAATCAAATGATCGGACTATGTAATCAGGAGCTGAGGGACCTTCGCGGAAGCCAAGTTAAGCATCAGTGGGCAGGTCATTCCATACAAATGCTGTTTGATAGCTCTGCTGCTGACTGCTTCCATTACTTTGCCAACAATCGAAAATAGATTGGTTGATTGGGTTGCTTTGTGTACACAAAACATACCTGGGCAATTTTCAACATTGGTGGATGATGCCAGTGTTGCAGCTGCACTGAAGCAGCTCAAAAAGACAGTGAGAGCCAGGCACAAGTGAGACAGAGCGCGAGAGAATGTGACATACAGCCAGAGCATGACACTATCCTATGTTGGTAACAAGGATATTTTACATTTGCCAAGGCTGTTCCTTGCCCTTAGCATTTCCCATGCATGGACTGACATTTGATTTGATTTGTTATTGTCAGATCTACTGTGATACAGTAGGTGGTGTTGTTTTGCATGCAATACAGACAGATTGTACCATACAAAGTGCATTGGGGTAGCAGAACAGATTGCAAAATACAGTGTTACAACTGCAAAGAAGGTGGAGAGTGAATCAGGTGGTCAGTCTGGTTTTACTCGTTTGTTTAGACTTCATAGTAGTTTGAAACAACTGAGTGGCTTAGCGAGTTGAGAAGATTTGTAGCTCAGGTTGAGGTTTTGGATGTAGGTTTGCTCACTGAGCTGAAAGGTTCATTTCCAGACGTTTCATTACCTTACTAGGTAACATCTTCAGTGGACTTTATGCAAAGCAATGCTGAAACTTCCTGCTTTCTATTTATGTTTGGGTTTCTTTGGATTGGTGATGTCATTTCCTTTGGTGATGATGTTTCCTGTGGTGAAGTCACTTCCTGTTCCTTTTCTCAGGGGGTGGTAGATGGGGTCTAACTCGATTTGTTTGTTGATAGAGTTCTGGTTGGAATGCCATGCTTCTAGGAATTCTCGTGCTCGTCTTTGTTTGGCTTGTCCTAGGATGGATGTATTGTCCCAGTCCTTCTTCATCCGTATATGAGGATACTAGTGAGAGAGGGTCATGTCTTTTTGTGGCTAGTTGGTGTTCATGTATCCTGGTGGCTAGTTTTCTGCCGGTTTGTCCAATGTATTGTTTGTTACAGTCCTTGCACGGTATTTTGTAAATGACGTTAGTTTTGCTCATTGTCTGCATAAGGACTTTCAAGTTCCCTTAGCTGCTGTTTTAGTGTGTTGGTGGGTTTGTGGGCTACCATGATGCCAAGGGGTCTGAGTAGTCTGACAGTCATTTCCAAGATGTCTTTGATATAGGAGAGTGTGGCTAGGGTTTCTGGACGTGTTTTGTCTGCTTGGTTGGGTTTGTTGCTGAGAAATTGGCAGACTGTGTTCATTGGGTACCCATTCTTTTTGAATACATGGTATAGATGATTTTCTTCTGCTCTGCGTGATTCCTTTGTGCTGCAGTGTGTGTTGGCTTGTTGAAATAATGTTCTGGTGCAGCTTAGTTTGTGGGTGTTGGGGTGATTGCTTCTGTAGTTCAATATTTGGTCCGTATGTGTTGTTTTTCTGTAGACGCTGGTTTGAAGTTCCCTGTTGGCTGTTCACTCTATTGTGACGTCTAGGAATGGCAGTTTGTTGTTGTTTTCCTCCTCTTTAGTGAATTTTATGCCAGTAAGGGTATTATTGATGGTCTTGAAGGTTACCTCTAACTGGTTTTGTTTAGTGATGACAAAGGTGTCATCCACGTAGCGGACCCAGAGTTTGGGGTGGATGTTTGGCAGAGCTGTTTGCTCAAGTCTCTGAATTACTGCCTCTGCTAATAACCCTGATATCGGAGATCCCATGGGTGTTCCATTGGTTTGTCTAAGTTTTATCGTTGAAGGTCAAGTGGGTGGTAAGGCACAGGTCCACCAGAGACTTGAGCAAACAGCTCTGCCAAACATCCACCCCAAACTCTGGGTCCGCTACATGGATGACACCTTTGTCATCACGAAATGAAACCAGTTAGAGATAACCTTCAAGACCATCAATAATACCCTTACTGGCATAAAATTCACTAAAGAGGAGGAAAAACAACAACAAACTGCCATTCCTAGACGTCACAATAGAGCGAACAGCCAACAGGGAACTTCAAACCAGCGTCTACAGAAAAACAACACATACGGACCAAATATTGAACTACAGAAGCAATCACTCCAACACCCACAAACTAAGCTGCACCAGAACATTATTTCAACAAGCCAACACACACTGCAGCACAAAGGAACCACGCAGAGCAGAGGAAAATCACCTATACAATGTATTCAAAAAGAACGAGTACCCAATGAACACAGTCCGCCGATTTCTCAGCAACAAACCCCAACAAGCAGACAAAACGCGTCCAGAAACCCTAGCCACTCTCCCCTACATCAAAGACATCTCAGAAATGATTGCCAGACTACTCAGACCCCTTGGCATCATGGTAGCCCACAAAC
>NC_057736.1:51632095-51654274 GCF_004010195.1 Chiloscyllium plagiosum | reverse complement strand
TCAACAAACAAATCGAGTTAGACCCCATCTACCACCCCCTGAGAAAAGGAACAGGAAGCGACTTCACCACAGGAAACAACACCACCAAAGGAAATGACATCACCAACCCAAAGAAACCCAAACATAAATAGAAAGCAGGAAGTTTCAGCATTGCTTTGCATAAAGTCCACTGAAGATGTTACCGAGTAAGGTAATGAAACGTCTGGAAATGAACCTTTCAGCTCAGCGAGCATACCTACATCCAAAACTGAGTGGCTTGCTAGGCCATGTCAGAGGGTAGTTAGGTGCCAACTACATTGTTGTACATTTGGAGTCATGTGTAAGCCAGATGAGGCAAGGATGGCAGTTTTCCTCTAATAGACATCAGTGAGCTAAATGGGCTTTCATGACAATCAATCAGTGACTATATGGCTGCAATTAGAGTCATGTCATGAAACTCATACAACATGGAAACAGACCACAGTCCAACCAGTCCATTCTCAACATAATCCCAAACTAAACTAACCCCACCTGCCTGCTCCTGATCCATATCCCTCCAAATCTTTCCTATGCTAGCTTTTAATTACAGTTTCTGTGGGATCTACCATGGTGGCATTTGAAACTATGTCCTCAGATCATTCGTACGGGGTCTGGACTACTAGCCCAATGACATTACCACTATGAAACCACCATTCTTTAATTCTATTTGCTATAATGTATTTGAGAATATCTTAAAGTCATAGAAGCATTTTATAGCAGTAAGCTCATTCTTAACATACCCTAAAGGACATCCTAATGCAAGGACAAGGCTTTTTTGACGCACCATTTCATGTACTGCTAATTGTATTGCTAATTGTATTGCTAATTATAATCCTTAAGACAGGTAAGCACCTGCATGAGTCATTATTAATCCTCAAACACATTTCAATTCATTTTTTAAAAATCATCTTAATGTTTTTGGGAGGGTTAAGTGGCTGAACATTAGTTTCTAAAAATATCCATTTTAGTAACAGATTGCTAGTTTAATATTTTGTGCTGAAGTCAAAAGGGCAAAGATTTGGAATGAGTGGGAATGTTACCTCCTCCTTCAGTTGTTCTTCAGATTTGCCAACCCAAGCAACCTCTGGATGAGTGTATACAACAGATGGGATGCAGTTATAATCAATGTGTACAGCTCCTCCGGCCATTCCCTCTACACAGATGATCCCCTCATCTTCAGCCTTGTGAGCCAGCATTGGACCAGCAATCACATCCCCAATAGCAAAGATACTATGGAAGGAAAAATACTTTGTAGTTCAATATATTAAACTACCCATTTAGATTCAATTAAAATGTGCTACAAAGGTATACAGTCAACTTTCTAGAGGTTCAAGTACTAGGATCTCTTGTTTTTGGACTTGGAACAGGGGTAGGGAGAAAAGGACTATTTCAAAATTCACACATGACATGAAATCTGGAAGTATGATAAACAATGTTAAAGACAGATTTCAAAGCAAACATTAGAATAAAGAAACACCTTACATGCTGGAGAGTACAATACTAAAAAGGGTACAAGAACAGAGATCGGAAAAGGGTTTTGCATGAATGGTGGTATAACAGGTTAAAAAAGTAGCCAATAAAGCAGATAGAATTCTGGGCCATATAAAGTCATGGAGTAGAAAAACGAGAAAGTTTGCTAAACATGACAGAAGGCAACTTCGTCACACTACTCCAGCTGGCATCTACTTGAGGGCAGCAAACTTCAGGAAGGATAAGACAAGTGGAATGTGTACAGAAGAGGTTTACTAGAATATTTCTAGGGCTTGAGGTGATGTTAATAAGATTGAAGAACTATGCTTGTTCTCAATTGAGGACAGTAGGAAACAGAGGTTCTCAGTTCTAAACTGAGAATAAATATTGACAAAATATTTCTAATAACTGTTAGATAATGAGAAGGCATGGGTTTGAAAGGATTGGGAAAAGACCCAACAGGGGATTGAAGTAGTAAATCTTTTTACACAACAGGATTTGGAATGTAATTCTTAATGTAAGTAGTGGTATTTTACACATTGAATAACAATCCTCAGAAGGGAATTGGACAGACAAAACATATTGGAGAGATATGGAGAAAGAGTGTGACTGACTCTAATGCTAATAATGTATTAGATTCTTGGAGGTCATGTTTTCTATCTTTTCTCCTGATATCCTGTAGCAGGACCTTTTCTTCATTCACTCGAGACGCCGGGGAATCATGGACTAGAGGGTATCAGTTTAAGGTTAGAGGGGAAAAGAATAAAAGAGAACCCAAGGGGAAACTGTTTTGCACAGAGGGTGGTACACAAATGGAATGAGCTGCCAAGGGAAGTTGTTGAGATATGTACATTAACAACATTTTAAAGGCATTTGGACAAATACATGAATAGGAAACATTTTGAAGGATATGATAGTATAGGTGGAAATTTTGGTCAACATGGACTAGTTCACTCTGTGCTGTACGACTCCAATAAGACCAATTTCTCTAACTTTTCCTTTTATGTAAAATTCCTAATTCCTGGTATCATTCCAGGAAATCTCCATTGCACTCTCTCAAGGACTTTAAAATCCTTCCTTAAGTAAGGTGCCCAGAACTGAACACAACACTGGTTGGCCAACAATGTGGGTTGGCCAATGATTTGTAGAGGTGCAGCATCACTTCCTTGCTTTAATACTTTATGATTCTATTTAAAAACTCAAGGATCCTATAAGTCATTTTAACAACTGCTTCAACTTGTAGGTGACCTTCAGAGAATTATGCACGTGAACCTCAAGGTCCCCCTGGTCCTATATTCCCCTCAAACTTGTACGATGGAGCCTGTATTGTCTCTCCATGTTTCTTCTACCAAATTGCATTAGCTCACATTTCTCTTCAGTAAAATTCATCTGCTGGGTATCTGCCCAACTTGTATTGTCCTTCTGAAATCACTCAGCATCATACTCACAATTCACTATTCTCTCTAGCAACATTTGCAAATTTTAAGATGTTGCCCTCAACACCCATCTTCACAGCACTTCCTGACTTATATAAAAACAAGGGTCCCAAACACTGATCAAGGGAACACCACTTTCAACTGATATCCAATGTGAGGAACATCCGTCTGTACCTACCCTGAATTTCCTACCTTTTAGCCAACTTCTAATCTATGCTGCTGAGGACCCATCAAACCCAAGCATTTTAATTTGCTAAACAAGCTGACAAATGGCACTGTACCAAATGCTTTTTGAAAGTCCAATATACAACATCCACAGCACTAACCTCACCTCCTGCCTGTATCACTTCAAAGAACTCTGTGCTACCGTGCAGTGGTTAGCACTGCTGCTTCACAGCACCAGAGACCCGGGTTCAATTCCCACCTCAGGCGACTCTCTGTGTGGAGTTTGCACATTCTCCCCGTGTCTGTGTGGGTTTCCTCCGGGTGCTCTGGTTTCCTCCCACAATCCAAAAATGTGCAGGTTAGGTGAATTGGCCATGCTAAATTGCCCATAGTGTTAGGTGAAGGGGTAAATGTAGGAGAATGGGTCTGGGTGGGTTACGCTTCGGCGGGTCGGTGTGGACTTGTTGGGCCGAAGGGCCTGTTTCCACACTGTAAGTAATCTAATCTAATCTAATCTAACTCAAATTTGGCAGACATGATCTGCCCTTGACCAAACCATATTGATTGTCTCATATTAACCTATTTTTCTCTAAATAGGTGTTTACCTATGCCTGTATTATGGCCTCCATCAGTCTTCCCATTATTAATGTCAAGCTGATAGGTCTGTAGCTTCCTGGGTTATCATTTGCCCCTTTCTGAAACAACAGTGTTACATTTGCAATCCTCCAGTCCCCTGGGACGAATCCTGTGTTCAGAGAAATCTAGAAAATTTCTGTCAACGGCTTTGTTATTTGCTCCTTTACCCCCCTTAGCAATTTAAGATGGATCCTACCTGGCAACTTCTCTAGCCCATGGTATTTGATACCAGGTCCTCTGCAATCCCTTCTCCGTTGTGGTGAGTGAGCCAACTTTTCCCAGAATCATGCTCTGTCGCTTCTCCCAGTTTTCCTCTATTACCACCTTACATGGTCAGTTGAATGGCATACTGCACCACGGTTCCATTGTCCGTTTCCCACTGACCCTTATAGTCCTTATTCTTAGGGAGCAAGTACCTCATACAACTCAATTACCTGGAGCAGAAGTAAGCCGTCCAGGCCCTCGAGCTTAAATCATTCCCACCAAAATACTGACCCACTAACACCACTATCACCTGCCAAATTAATTCCCTAAAATGACATCACAAACATGTCAATTTTGTTCTGTTCTGGCTGAAAGATTCCTCTTAAATGCACATTCAATGCTTTTTTATACCTTTTACACTGATCCATCCCAGTTAAAATTGCGTTAGCTGCAACCTCTTACTCTTCTCGGTAATTTAATCTACAAATTTGTTTCTTTATTCCTGGGGTGGCTCCACAATCCTTTTTAGGTAATGTGACAGACTCCTTTTTTATTCTTCAGTTCAACTCACGTGGCCTCATTAGATGTTACTTTCTCTTTTTCTGCCACAGCTATAATTGATCCTTTACCAAGATGGTGAACCCTCCATTTTATACCAACTGTAAACCATATAGAGCTGCCAATCTCCCTCTTGCTTGCAGTAAATTTTCAACAATGACTATAATATATACTGCCAAATTTCTACTTGCGCCATCAGCTCATTAGTAAGAGCAGACTCCTCACATTGAAGTACACATCATGAACCGTTGACCACGTCTTTTGCTGGCTATTTTCTGGATTTTGTTCCTTCGACCCTCCATACTTGCTGACTCCGTTTCTGTTCCTTATTTTCATCTTTAGTCATTCCCTTCTGAATCTATCCCAGTTGTGAGCAAGATGCACTCATGCCCTGACTGCTTGGTCCTTATCTCCTGGAGGTCCCCTTTCAATACCACGTGCTGTGGTGCAGAACAACACTTTCTTTCCTTACTGCACAAAAATGTTTCACTACTAAATCCCCCAACTTTAAGTACTTTTTCAAGCTGTGCTACATGCTACTTAATTTGGTGAGCAAATGGAGTTCAGTCACAGATCAACCAGGGTGTCATTGATTGATGGAAATGCTCAAGTGGCTTAGTGATCAATTCCTGTTCTAGCTGTCTACAGCTTGCTAACGCAGACACAGACAAGTGTCCATATACGTTCCTGGAATAATTGTGTGTGGAGAAGAGGATTCACTTACTTTGGAATTTTTGTCTGGAAGCGATTATTGACTGGTATTCGACCTTTCTTATCAACTTCGATTCCCATATCCTGCAGTCCCAGATTCTCAGTGTAGGGGCGACGGCCAATGCTCACTAGCAGCACATCACAAGTGATTGTATCGGCCTTTCCGCCAGCTGCAGCCTCAAATCTGGAGCAAGTAGATAAAACGCTTCAAAGTGTGTCTATGGAGTACAAAGTACTTTTCTGTGCTTAACTTTACACATTGCTTATAACTCACTTCTTATGGCTTATAATTAATCCATTACTCATACATTCTCACTTCATACTCACGAAACATCAATCTTCCCATCGGGTCTCTTAGTTGCTGAAGTCACTTTTGTATTAAGCTTAAACTTCAGACCCTGTTTCTGAAGAATGCGCTGAAAATTCTTTGCAATCTCCATGTCAATGCCGATTCCTCCAACATGCCCCAAGAATTCAACAGCTGTCACTTCGGAGCCAAGGCGTTGCCATACAGAGCCCTGGAAAAAGAAGAAAATTACAACTTCCAGAGACTGGCTACTGCAACATATACACTGACAGATTCAATAATGCAGCAGGGCTGAGGACAGCAAGAGCACTGGTTTCATTTCTCCCTCTCCAGCAGTGGTGGGTGGTAACTGTCAACAAGCATAGTGGTGGAACTTCACTGCTAGAGAGTTACTGTAGACTCTTCCTGACATGTGACGCTACCTCAGGCTTAGGATCAACATTCCCTCTAATTTCCTTTGCTGAGTGAGGCACCAAGACATCCATTAAGATTGCTGCCCAGCTCTGCTAGCCCCATTTAAAGCCGCTGCAATTTGTACATGGGACTTTTGTTCTCTGTATGACAGTCCAGACATTTGCACATCCACAAAGCTTGTGCAGAAGCTTGATGGTGCCGTCGTTCTAACAATTATAGATGTCACCATCAAGATAAATTAACAAGAGCAGAAAGTACAAGACCCAACAGCCTGGAAGGTAGGCAGCTAGTCACTTGTTGGACCACCTTTAGGAGCCACACTTGGAGATTAATGCCCAAGACACCAGTAGTTCTACAAATGCCCCACCTTTTAGGGTGCCGAGTGGGGTGAGACACTAGTTGGTACTGAAATAGCCTGGAGTTCGGAGGCAGTATATTAGACGGGTATCATGTAAATTGTAGTAGACCGTAGTTAACAGACTGTAACTGGACAGCTGTGTAAGTTAAGGGTCCCACTGGTGAGACCCGTGGGATATCAGCTCACTTTCTGAGAACTGTGTCTTGGATAGCTGTGACACCCTGCACAGTCAGGAAATATTACCCTAACATACCATTAAATCATTGATTTTAATCAACTACAGGATTCGTTTCCTTTCTCAATCCCACTCTTGGTTAGTGGAATCCAAGATTTGTTTTGATATCTGTTAAGGGGAGTGAAACTTGTGACACAAATTTTCAAGAGATTAGAAGTTTTTTTCTATTTAGGTTCTCAGACAGATGCTGACATACACGAATACTGGAGTGCCACTGGTTAATAATCTGCAGGTTTGAACCAGGGGAAGAAATTGCAGGTCAGTTAGGAAAATTCAGGGACATGGATTAAATAGTTAGTTCTACCAAAGATCCAGCTCAGGCACAAAGGGTTTCTATGTAATATTTTGATTAATTGTTCTTAAAAGCAAGACCTCATTTCTGCAGTTTCTTCTGCTTACCAATTCAACACCAATGACACCAGCACCAATAACCACCAGCTTCTCAGGAACTTGTTTCAATGATAGAGCTCCAGTTGAAGACACAATTGTCTCTTCATCAATCTGTGGGTATGGCATATTGATATTGTTAATTTAACACTCTTACAAAACTGACTTCCAGACAAAAAGCAGTAACAGGTTCTATAAAAACACAAGACTGTTGTCAAGGTAAAGAGAATGTCAAAAACATGGAGAATAGGCAGGGAATTGGAAGTGGGTTGCACCAAATCAGATCTGCACCAGAATAGGTATGACAACCTGAATGGCCTTCAACTGTACTAAAATTGTCACTTGCCACATTTTTAAACGGGATTGTACATCAGCTAAATAGTTGTGTAAAAACATGGAAATTCATCAATTGAGAATAATCCTGCTTTTTAAAGTTAACTCTCATACCTGAATCCCAGGGAAAGGTGTAACCTCTGATCCTGTGGCAATAAGAATGTTCTTGGAGTTGATGATTTGTACGCTACCATCACTACAGTAAGCTGTGACCTGGTTTTTCCCAGTAATCTTCCCATGTCCTTGAACATGTGTCACCTTGTAACGAAATAGAATGACAACGACAAATATCAATAAGTTTTATTTTGCCTCGTAGAGTTTTAAGTGGGTAGAGCAGTAGATGTGGTTTTCTTAGATTTTTCAAAGCTTTTGATAAGATCTCATGCAAAAGATTAGCATGTAAAATTAAAGCACACAAGACTGGGGGAAGTGTATTGACATGGATAGAGAACTGTTGACAGACAAGTAGTGGAGGAGCCGGTGTTGGACTGGAGTGGACAAAGTTAAAAATCTCTCAACACCAGATTATAGTTCAACAGGTTTATTTGGAAGCAATAGCTTTCGGAGCGCTGCTCCTCTTCCATCAGGTAGCTGCCTGATAAAGGAGCAGTGCTCCGAAAGCTAGTGCTTCCAAATAAACCTGTTGAATTATAATCTGGTGTTGAGATTTTTAACTTTGACAGACAAGAAACAATAGGAATAACAGGTCATTTTCTGAGTGGCAGCTGGTAATCAGTGGGGAACTGGAGGGATCAGTGTTTGGATACCAGCACAATATTTTGTAACAATTTCCACAAGGGAACTAAATGTAACATCTCCAAGTTTTCAGACAAATGTGAATGGGAGGGTGAAAAGAGAAGATGCAGAGATGCTTCAGTGTGATTTGGACAAGTTGAGGCAAATACACGGCAGATGAAGTATAACGTGGATATTATCCATTTTGGTAGCAAAAATAGGAAAGAATCTGAAAGGTTGGGAAAGTGAAAGCTGTAACGTGATCAGGGTGTCATTGTGCACCAGCTCTTCAAAACAAGCAGGCGGTGAAGGCGGCAAATGCTAGCTGGCCTTCATGGAAAGGATACTTTTTTAAAAATTCACTCACATTGTTGGGCAGCATAGAGGCACAGTGGTTAGCACTGCTGCCTCACAGCGCCAGAGACCCGGGTTCAATTCCCGCCTCAGGCGCCTGTGTGGAGTTTGCACATTCTCCCTGTGTCTGCGTGGGTTTCCTCCGGTTTCCTTCCACAATCCAAAAATGTGCCATAAATTGCCCGTAGTGTTAGGTGAAGGGGTAAATGTAGGGGAATGAGTCTGAGTGGGTTGTGCTGCGGCGGGTCGGTGCGGACTTGTTGGGCCGAAGGGCCTGTATCCACACTAAGTAATCTAATCTAATCACAGGACGTGAGCATCGCTGGCTGGCCAGTACTTAATGCCTGCTCCTACTTACTAAGGTGTTGGTAGGCTGCCTTTTTGAACTGCTGCAATCAATGTGCTGTAGGTAAGGAATTCCAGAATTTTTACCCAGTGGCACGTGAAGGAATGGTGATATATTTCCAAGTCAGGTTGGTGAGTGACTTGGAAGGGAATTTGCAGGTGGTAGCATTCCTATGTATCTGCTCCCCTTGTCCTTCTAGATAGAAGCGTTCGGGGGTTTGGAAGGTACTGTCTAAGGATGTCTGGCAAATTTCTGCAGTGCATCTGGTAGATAATACATACTTCTGCCAATAAGCATCAATTGTGGAGGGAGTAGATATTAGTAGATGCGGTGTTAATCAAGTGAGTTGTTCTGGATAGTATCCAGCTAACTGGTGTCACGGAAATTGGTGGAGTTGTAGTAAATACTGAAAAATTTTAAAATGGAGCTAAGGGACAACTTTTTCACTCAGAGGGTGGTGCATGCATGGAATGATCTGCCAGAGGAAATGGTACAATTACAATACTCAAAGGACATCTGGATGGGTATATGAATAGGAAAGGTTTAGAGGGATCTGGGCTAAGTGCTGGCAAAGAGGACTAGTTTAATTTAGGCTATCTGTTCAGCATGGACGAGTCGGACCAAAGGGACTGTTTCGTGCTGTACATCTCTATGAATCTATGACTCTAATTGGTCTACATGCAGATTTGATGCAACAGACTATAAAAACATACAAAACCTGGGGTGGTCTATATTTCATGCAGAAAACGTACACTAAATGCAATAACTGAAAATATTACTAAATTTAAAACAGAATTGCCTCTATAAGATGTAGATGAACTTTCGAATTTATTTCCAAGTGTCAAAGATTAAATTTTAATTCTGCCTATGCTCAAATGATATAGGCCAAGTGAGTAGGTATTAAGGATAAGATTTGTAGTCAATCAAACTTAACACATATTCTATCATAGCTCCTCAGAAGGAAGACTTTGACTGGAGGTGGTAAAGCAAGCAACAACCTCTGCTCCCATTACCTCGAAAAAGGTCTCCATAAATGCACCATTAATTCAAATGGTGCATTTAAATCAGAAACTAACCTTATTCTGTTTAAAAAGATGAGCAATTCCACCAGTCAATGACCTCACCGCATTGCTCTTTTGTTCCATCATCTTCTCCAGGTTAAGATTCATTCCTGTGACTTTAATAAAGAAATGTGAAGTAAAGATCAAAGTAACACCTTTTGAATTTTCAATATTGTGCACTAAGTTACATTTTAATCAAATGTAATTGTGAAACATGCTGCAAAGAATCAAATAATTTTGTTGCACTAACAAGCATTAGGATCAAAAATATGCTATTTACATTTACAGTTAATTTGCAGGGAAGGATATTTATATTCAAAAGAGATTGCATGCCCTTGTCATATACTGAAATGAGCCACAAGACATCCAACTTCACTCAAGTTTTAAACCCACTGAAGAAACACAGAATAAGTCAATTTTATGCCCCCATATTTTATATAAAATACAACAGTTAAGATGATGGCAGGGGAGGAAATCAGTAAGTGACAGTGCGAGCAATGACCAACTCCACCATATGCCATTTACTCCCTATTTCTAGAGATGGAAATGTGTTGCTGGAAAAGCGCAGCAGGTCAGGCAGCATCTAGGGAACAGGAGAATCGACGTTTCGGGCATTAGCCCTTCTTCAGGAATGGGGGAAGAAATACTCCCTATTTCTAGCCAAACAACTCAAAAATTTATACAAGGTGGTGGGGCAATGGTAGAAATAGGACAATTAACCAAATATACCTACTTGACCATAAGAACTGTCTCGGTAGACAGTGTGAGCTTGCTTCTGTCCCACAACAGATGCTTTCCCTTCTGGACTATTTTACTCCCAGTGGTCCAGTTTATTCTTCTGATGCCCTCTGTCACTTTCAATCGTTCCCAGTTTCCTGGCCCCAAGTGATTGACTTCACCAAGGATGTCCCTACACATGATCATACCAGGATAATCAAAGCTCCCTGGTGCTTCCTGCACAGAACCCATTCATCACTACCTTCCTCCATCTGGATGAACCTGTCCTCATCTTAAATGACTTCTCCTTCAATTCCACTCACTCAAACTAAAAGGAGACTGTTTGTGAAATCAGATAAATGGCACCACAGAAGGAGGCCTTCTAACCAGTACAGCATTATAAACAGTCCAATTCTCCACCCTTCCATCTCTCCTTATGTTCTGACAAGCTTACTTCCCTCAAGATCCTATCCAATTTTCAAATGACCTCATTGATAACAGGTAGGGAGTTTGAGGTTAATACCACTAACTGCGAGAAAAGAAACTCCTCACTTCATTTTACATGTCTTGCCTAAAACCTTAACTCTAAACCTCCTAATCCTTGTATGTTTATTGCTCCAGTGCTACTCCCTAATTTGTACCTACAGAATTTGAAATTTTTCTTCATTTTGCTTCCAATTTGTACCCTTTTCTTAATGCCATGTGGTCTCATACTCGTCTCTTTTACCATTCCAAAGGGTAGGCTTGCCTGTCAAAACTTAGCACATCCTCCCCTTTATATGACACCTTCAAACAGCAAGCCCAAAAATGTAGCTCCTACATTTTACCTACATTCTTTTCACAATCCAAGACCCTAAAAACTCCTTTGTAAGTGAAACAACAGTTTACTTGTATTTTTATTTAGTATACTGCATTTGCTGCTCAATATAGTTTCTTCTAGATTAGGAAGACCAAATGTAGACTTACTAGCTGCTTTGCAATAGTCTTCCATTCGGCTAGCTCATTTAATCCAAGCTCTGGTCACCTGGCATTTTAATTGTCTTCCACATTCGCACTTTGTGCTCCTCAATTAAGCTTGATATAAGCTTGAGGAACAACACTTCATCCCCTTAAGTTTCAACTAGGAATTTCTGAGTTTTCAGAATTTACTGGAGTCACAGACTGGTTACAGCACAGGAGTCCATTCACCTGTTCTGAAGGAATTCACCTCATTACAAAAGAACAGTACAAACAGGATCAGGCCCTTTGGCCCGCCATTGTCTACACTGACTACAATGCCCTTCTAAACTAATCCCAAATGACTGCACATGGTCATATTATTCTGCACATTCATTGAACATAGAACTGTATAGCCCACAGCATCGCGTTGAACATGACACCAACTTAAACTAATTCCTATTGCCTGCCCCTTGGTCCACATTCCATTATTCCTTGCATATTCATGTTCTTATCTAAAAGTCCCTTAAACACCCTCCTTTGTGTTTGCCTCCACGACTATCCCTGGCAGCACTTTCCAGACATCTAACACTAAAAAAATCTTACCCCTCATCTCCTTTGAACTATTCCCCCCCTTCTTACCTTAAATGCATGCCCTCTAGTATTAGATATTTCAACTCTGGGGGAAAAAAAAGTGCCTGACCGTCAACCCTATCCATGCATCTCAATTTTATAAACAATCAAGACTACCTTCAGCTTCTACCACTCTATAGAAACAACCAGGGTTTACTAGCTTCTCCTCATAGCTCATACCTTCTATTCCAGGCAGCATCCTGGAAAACCTTTTCTGCACCCCCTCTATAACCTCCACATCCTTCTGTAACATGGCGACTAAAACTGAACTCAAATGTATCACCTAACCAAAGTCTTATAAAGCTGCAACATGACATCCTGATTCTTTTACTCAATGCCTTGACCAATAAAGGCAAGCATGCCATACATCTCCTTTATCACCCAATTTGTGTGGCCACTTTCTTCCTTTTCAGACAATAATTGAATTCCCTCTTAAATACCTTGATTGAATCTTTCTCAACACACAGGCAAGGCATTTCCAATCCCAATCACTTAGTGAAGATAGATTTTCATTCCTCCATCGCCTCTCTTGCCTTCAATTTGTGTTCTCTCTGTCTCAATCTTTCTATTAATGGGAACAGTTCCTTCATCTATTTAACTCATGATTTTGTATACCGCTAATAATTTTAAATCACCACCTGTCTCACTTACTTCCTTTTCCATTTAAAAAACGATTTAACATCATTCCATTTCCTTGTAAATGGTAGCTCTTCATGATCCTGCCATTTACACCTCCACTAGACAATCTTCATTTAGTTACTCCCATTACCACTCCCTTTGATTTTGCAACATGCAGCCTTTTGTCATTTAACGTCTCTAACCATGCACTCTGATTTTTTTAAAAAAAATTTCCTACAACCAATCCATATTTCTAACTTTTTCCGGTTCTGATGGAAGGTGACAGCTTCTCTCTCTCAGAATACTGTCAGGCATTACCTGCACTTTTTGTTTTTGTTCTGAAGATATACTTACTTTCAATCCCTCTGCTGGCAAAATCTTTCCCATGGGCCAAGTGGTAGAGATAGGAGTTATTCAACAAGGCCTAGAACAAGAGTGACAACTTTGATTAAGCAGTTAATCTTACAATTGATGTGTAAAACATTTAGTGGCTATATAATAGCATTCCAATAGAACATTGATTAAAAATGCAGTATCTTACACACTAAACAAATACGTACTTTGGAGGGGATACATCCCACGTTCAAACATGTTCCACCCAACGTATCATTCTTTTCCACACAGACAGTCTGCAATGTTTAAAAATGAAAGTTACCATATTGAAAGTATTGAGAAAGGTGAGCTTGATTAACAATGCTTTGTTTGACCTGTAACTGCAAACAATGTGATAAGGACATACACACACAAGTAATACAGGGTTTCAGCCAAGTTGTCCTTCAAGCCTGCTCTGTCATTCAATAAGATTGTAACTGACCTTCTACCTTCTCCATATTCCTGACAATTATTATTGAATTCAGTGGTAATTATAGGCAAGGTACCAGTATCTGTGGAAATAAACATTCCTCAAAACTAAGACAAAAGGCAAGATGCTAGGGATAATCAGAATCTGAAAAGATCACAGTGTTGGAAATAGTTAACAGATCTGCCAGCATCAGTGCAGAAAGAAGTGTTTCAGATCAGGTTCTGGTGAAAGGTCACAGACTAGAAATATCAACTCTTTCTCTCTCCACAGGTACCAGGAGACCTGCTGTGCATTTGCAGCATTTTATTTTAGGTTAATAACTGTTTCATCTAATTCCTCAAAGTGACCAATAAAAGTAGTCAGATTAAGTTGAGAACATATGAATTAGGAACAGGAATGGACCATTAAATAACGTTAAAAATCACAACACCAGTTTATAGTCCAACAGGTTTATTTGGAGGCACTAGCTTTCAGAGTGCTACTCCTTCATCACGACCAACAGATGAAGGAGCAATGCTCTGAAAGCTAGTACTTCCAAATAAACCTGTTGGGACAATAATCTGGTGTTGTGTGATTTCTAACTTTGTTCACCCCAGTCCAACACTGGCATCTCCAAATCATGTCTAACATTGAATAAGATCACAACTGATCTGATTGTAACCTTAAATCCACATTCCTGCCTAACCCTGATAACATAGAACATAGAACAATACAGCACAGAACAGGCCCTTCGGCCCACGATGTTGTGCCGAACATTTGTCCTAGCTTAAGCACCTATCCACGTACCTATCCAATTGCCGCTTAAAGGTCACCAGTGATGCTGACTCTGCCACTCCCACAGGCAGCGCATTCCATGCCCCCATCACTCTCTAGGTAAAGAACCTACCCCTGACATCCCCCCTATACCTTCCACCCTTCACCTTGTAACACTCTGTTGTACCCGGGGAAAAAGTCTCTGACTGTCTACTCTATCTATTCCCCTGATCATCTTATAAACCTCTATCAAGTCACCCCTCATCCTTTGCCGTTCCAATGAGAAAAGGCCTAGCACTCTCAACCTATCCTCATAAGACCTATTCTCCATTCCAGGCAACATCCTGGTAAATCTCCTCTGCACCCTCTCCAAAGCTTCCACATCTTTTCTAAAATGAGGCGACCAGAACTGCATACTGTACTCCAAATGTGGCCTTACCAAGGTCCTGTACAGCTGCAACATCACCTCACGACTCTTGACTTATTTGTCTTTCCAAAATGGACAACCTCACACTTGGCAGGGTTGAACTCCATCTGCCACTCCTCAGCCCAGCTCTGCATCATATCTAAGTCCCCTTTGCAGCCGACAACAGCCCTCCCCACTATCCACAACTCCACCAATCTTCGTATCATCTGCAAATTTACTGACCCACCTTTCAACTCCTTCTTCCAAGTCATTAATAAAAATTACAAACAGCAGAGGACCCAGAACTGATCACTACGGAACTCCACTTGTAACTGGGGTCCAGGCTGAATATTTACCATCTACCACCACACTCTGACTTCGACCGGTTAGCCAGTTCTCTATCCAATTGGCCAAATTTCCCACTATCCCATGCCTCCTGACTTTCCGCATAAGCCTATCATGGGGAACCTTATCAAATGCCTTACTAAAATCCATGTACACTACATCCATTGCTCTACCCTCATCCACATGCTTGGTCACTTCCTCAAAGAATTCAATAAGACTTGTAAGGCAAGACCTACCCCTCACAAATCCGTGCTGGCTGTCCCTAATCAAACAGTGTCTTTCCAGATACTCATAAATCCTATCCCTCAGTACCCTTTCCATTACTTTGCCTACCACCGAAAACTAACCGGCCTGTAATTCCCGGGGTTATCCCTATTCCCTTTTTTGAACAGAAATCTTTTACCTTTCACCCCTTTGCTTAACAAGAATGAATTATCCTTTGCCTTTAAAATACTATTATAAAATATAATAACAACTTAATTTATCAACAATGCCTTTACATCATTTACATATTTAAATCATCACTGATATAGCTGTATGTATAGCCAAACAATTTGAGGTTTACATAGTTGAACAATCAGAGGTGAGAATGAATTCCCCTGATTCAGGGACAATAACAGGAATAAATCTCAAAGTGCCTTACAGTCCAGTTAAGAGCTGAACAGGAGTTGACAATGGCAGAGTTTTAGAAAGGAAGGTTTTGAAGGTGAGAATAGGTCAAGGTAGCAAAGGTGGCTGAAAGGTGAACTTAGCAATGATAGAGGAGCTAGAAGAAAGGGCTTTTGCCCGAAACGTTGATTTTGCTGCTCGTCGGATGCTGCCTGAATTGCTGTGCTCTTCCAGCACCACTGATCCAGAGCTAGAAGAATAGACAGCTGGTGTATAATAGCAGAAATGCAAAGCTGGGAGAGATGATGCTGACTGAGACTAATGGATCTCAGCAGGGTCTATTGATGAAGCTGAAGAGTTTGAAATACAAGCTCTACTGTGCAGAAAATCAGTGAATATTGATTAAAAAAAAGGCTCGATAGATCACCTAATCTGCATGCAGAAGGTAGTGTCTGGATGAATAGAAAAGTGAGTTCTGTATTGAATGTGAACTCCCACACCGATGGACAGAGTACAAATTTAGTTTCTATAGGAATATTTCCCCCACACATAGGACAAAAGATGTCAGATTGACCTGACCGTCAACCTTTCCTTGATTGCCTTTTGAGAGTCTTCTGCAGCCAGGTGGATATATTTTGTCTTGTAACTGAATTAGCTATTGCTATTTTTAACCTATCGCACATTTCATCCTCTGAGTCAACTGAAATGTCATGTTTTTCTAGATAGCTCTTTGAGCATTCTTAGATTCTTTGAAACTCTAGAAGTGCTTAATAGCTTCACATCACTGTTGAATACATTCTGGGGTAGTCATTTGCACAATGACCAGCCCAGCAAGATAGCACCTTTACAATCACTGGCTCTACAATTGGCTGACTTCACTCTGAGGAGCTGAATACTCAAACCCGTGCAGCACCATCGAGTTTTCCTGAGGCAACGTTGCAGGAGTTTTGATATGGTAAGTGCAGTCACACATTTAAGAAATTAATAAAGGATCCTATGCTTTACAGAGAGCCCACAAAGTGTCTAGCTCTGGGCCATATACTTTATGAAGAATATGAACGCACTGGAGAGGGGCAGGAAAGATCCAAAAGAATGGTTTTGGGATGAAGGACTTAAGTTAGGAAGATTAATTGCTGAAGTTGGGCATGCCCTCCTGAGGGAAGGTTGATAGGAGATTTGATAGAGGTGTTCAAAATCGGAGGGGTCCACATGGGGTAGATATGGAGAAACTGTTCCTACTAATGGTAGGATCTGGAATGCTTTGCTTGAGAGTGATAGAAGAAGGTTCAGTCTGGCTTTCAGAAAGGAACTGGGTAATAATCTTAAAAAGAAAGACCTGAGTGGCTATGGGTAAAAGGCACGAATGTGCAACACACATGGTGGTGCTTCATGACACTATGGATATTTACTTCTAATAGCTCACAGGAACAGAAAGAGACTATTCATCACTTGTGCTACTATTCAATGAAATGATTGTGACCTGACTCTATAAACCAATATACGATAAGAATTCATTTATCACTGGCTTAACAATGAATAATTCAGCAGTCATCAATCTTTGCAGAAGAGTTCAAAATATCCAGGCAGTATGCACAGTCGTGCTTACTAACTTTATTCCTCAAAAGATGTGTAATAGAGCCAGGTCTCCCAACTCTGGATTGTCCAACTAGCAGGAATAATTTGTTTCCCTTCCTTGCCTGAAAGCTCTGATCAAGTTAAACCTGAATCTTCTAAGTTTCAGGGAACACAATCCTAGTTTGTGCAATCTCTTCTCATGATTTAACTCTGCCTCGTAACTCTATACTGCACTCCCTTCAAGGCCTAATACATGGTACCATTCCTCCGGCCGTCATGTAACCCAGGTATTGTGTTGAAGCATGACTTCTACCTTCTTGTTTACGTTGTCTAGGAAAAAGTCAACATTTAAATCGCCTTTACCATAACTTTCTGTACCTGTCCATTATTTAAATAATGTCCCTGTCAGTCTTTTTTAACGTCCAATGTGGACTTCATATTGGCCTGTACAGCAATTTATTTGCCAGGTTTTTTTCTGCTTTCTTTGTAATTTTATGCTTCCATTAACATTGTTTGCAATATCACCCTTTTTATCATTAGTACATTTGGACACGAGGCTTTGCCTTACATGTGAAACCATTTCATAATTAGCTCACCAGCCTTTGACTTACCTTAAACCCCAACTGTGCGGCCTTAATGGCAGCAACATACCCGCCTGGTCCTGAGCCCACCACTGTGACATCTGCATCAACTGGAATGAGGAATAGAGTACATTCAGCTTGAGCTTTCATCACTGACACAATAAAACAATATAACATCAATATTCATCATCAGACACTATGAACCGCCAATAAGACCTGTCATAAAATGAAAAATTTACTAAGATGGATTCTATGAAGAAATCATATCTGTGCCTCAAAGTTTGGCCATTGTATAAGCGAACAATTAGGAACAGGAATGTGCCATTCAACCTATCATGTTTAACCACAGAATCCCTACAGTCTGGAAACATGCTATTTGGCCCAGAGTCCACACCAACCCTCCAAACAGAATCACACCCAGACCCACCCCCTTACCCCATCCATATAACTGTGCATTTCCCATAGCCAATTCACCAAACCTGCATTTCTCTTGTCATAAATATGGTCAGTTTAGCATGGCCAATCCACCTAACCTACACATCCCTGGACTGTGGTAGGAAACCCATGCAGACTTGGGGAGAATGTACAACTCCACTAGTTGCCCAAGTGTGGAATCGAACCGAGGTGCCTGATGTTGTGGTCGTAACCATTGAGCCACCATGCTACCCTAAGGAACTATTTTACGCAAAGGGTGGTGGGAGTAGAGAATTCTCTGCCTGAAAGAGCACCACGTCAGAAACACAGTATTTAAGCAGTATTTAGATATTCACTCGTGATACCATGATTGCTTGGGGTAAAAGCTGGAAAATGGGATCCTTGTTGACCAGCATGGACATGATGTGGCAGAATAGGCTATGTCGTTCTTGTCTGTGAATTTGCCCTGCCATTCTAGAACATAGTATATCACTTCCTCTACCATTTTCCCACATTATCGCCATATCCTGTCATTAATCTCCAAACATCTACTGGTGTGTCCAGAATCTGATGTGTTAGTTTTTGTTTTTATATTTAACTTCCTTGCTTAGCATTGGATGTTTTTCCACCTTTTATACCACCTCTCTTTCTTTCTGGAATATATTTTAATTACCACCAATTAGGTATCTCCTTAAGCATCTGCCACTATTCATTCATCAACTGCCCTTTTAGTCTTCCTGCTTGGTCCATTAGGGCTAAAACAGTCCTTGTGCCTATATAATTCTTTGATTAACTCCATAACACTATTGTGGGACTCTAGCTTCCCCCTCCTCCCGATGTATTTAAAATTATAGATCATTCTTCCCTAGAAGATCTTTTACTGAGATTAATATTAATTAATCCTACACAATATCAAATCCAGAATAGCCTGTTCCCTGGTTGATTGCATAACATTTGCTCCAAGAAAATGACTATTTTGGAAAAACTGAGTAGTGCCTGCAAGTGACTCTTTCAACAGAAGGAATTTATTTTCAACACTAAATGCTGTAAATTTTACTTTCTGGTCCCAAAATTCCTTGTCATGAATATGATGCAGCTGAGAGGAAGCAACAATTGCTGATGCTTGAACTGCTTCAACGGTCACCAGTGAAGCATTATTTCACGTTATTTGAGTCTGTCCACACATGGACCAGAATTAAGTCAATATCTCAGTGTACAAATCACATTTTAGACTAATTACATGGATATTTGAGCTTGCCAATGAAAAATTCTGTTATACAGGAGTGACAAAAGAGACTTTCAGTAGTGCTGTTGAGTGCCCAAAACCTCACTCCGCCACCACCCCCCCAACAGAATCGTACAAGTTTAGATATTTTTACATAACTTCAGGCATGAAACCACACCTTCAACTGCAGATGGTAGGCAATTGTAAACAGTTTATCCTCACATGGGAGTTACACATAAAACAGCATCAGATTCATCTCAAAGACAGCCACATTGGCTCTCAGAAGAGTAAAAATGGACACTGCACAAAGACTAGGATTTATTTTAATGAAATTGATCTGAACAACGATAGACCTGAATCTCTGGTGTATTACCCTCTAAAATTGATCTAATTGCTTAGCAAACCTAAATAGAAGGTTTAAAAATAAATCAACACATTTCCTCACTTTAGCCTACTTGGAACAACATGCTCAGACATGCATTTAACAGCACTAACGGTGGTTTTATCTACCAGTACACAAGTCCAGTCCCACAAATATTTTCCTGCTCCCTTTTGCAATTCATAATTGTTTTCCATTAGGGTTAAAGTTCACCAAGATATTACAATGAAAATAGCAGCCTAACATTACAAAGGTTGAAAAATCATAGGGAAATCAGCAACAAAATGATTAATAGGTGAGAACTCTCACCCACAGCCCTACAAGAAAGTGAGGACTGCAGATGCTGGAGATCAAAGAGTGCAGTGCTGGAAAAGCACAGCTGGCCAGGGTCAATAACACGTACCATACCTGGTGCAACATCAGCATAGGTCCGCAATCCGACTGCTGAAAGACCTTGGAGTCTACGACAAGCATGTCCAGTCTGCATTCAGAAGAAAAACACATTTCAACAACATTGGAATCAACCTTGAAAATCAAGATGAACAAGATAGTTCATCTTCAGATTTCATCACATTTGCTAGGTCCTCTTCTCTCATACAAATAGTGAAGATAAACCGGTCAAACAATGTGTACAAGGAGATCACAGCAGACCAACTGGATCATAATTCCTTTAGAACATTAAAAATCTCATCCTACAGATGGTGCATGCTTTCTGAAAATCCAATCAGCACCAACTAAATCTGAACTATATTCAACTAAATTAGGTGTACTATTTACATTGCACATATTTTGGCTAATACCTAAATATACCTAAAGAACTTTACACAGTTCTATGACTGTACCCATTAAGGAAATACCAGAAATTAGCATTATCAATGCACAAGAATCATGAATGGGGGAGAAGGTGAAAACACTGGGAGACCCCAGGGTTTTTTTTGGGGGGGGGGAGGGGGGGTTGGCAGAGGAAAGGGGGCTCCAGAGTTTAAAAGGGGAGGTGGTGGGGGGAAAGAGGGGGTGTGAAAGAAAGCGACTCCAGAATTTTTGAGTCGAGGTCGTTCCAGGCTTTCTGATGTGGTGGCTCCAGAGTTTGGGGAGGCGGAGGGAGAGGTCTCTGCATTTGGGGACATAAGTCTCCAGAGTTTTGGGTGGGGTCTCCAGAGTTTTGGGTGGAGGCGGAAGGAGGGGTGTCCGGCCTTAGGGGAGAAGGCGGAGTAGGGTCTCCATGATTTGGGGGAGGGAGGGGTCTCTGGTATCGTAGGGTCTCCGGTGTTTGGGGGATGGTGAAGTGTGCAGGTTCCGGGTCTGACCAGGACGGCGGCTTTTTGAGGTGGAGCCCGGCCTCCGGAGTGGCGAGGCCCAGGCTGAGGGGCTCGCAGGTCCCCGAGCCCGGGCTGACCTTGAGCAGCTGCCGAAACATCAGGCTCCAGGTCCGCATCGTCCGTGCAGCAAGTGAACCGGAAACACGTCACCACCCGCGACCTCGCCGCGTCGTCCGCCGCTCGGATTGGCTGCATCGGCGGAAGGGGCGTGGCCAGTCCTGAGCCTCTGGCTCGCTGGCCCAGTGCAGGAGGAACTCATCAAATCTGACAGCAGCTGAGGAGAGAGAAACAGGTCCAGTGACTCTTCTTCACAGTAGATAGCAGTTAGGGGGAAAAAAAAAGATATTTATGCCGAAGTCGAGGGTGGCGAAGAGGTGGTCAGATGGTTGTAAATGGAGCCGAGAGACAGATAAATATGAACAAGGTGGGGAAAAGAAGGCATCATGGATGGCAGGCCAGAACAGAACAGGAGAGAAGCTGAATAAATAGCAATGAGAGCTGAGGGTAGCAGAGAATGAGAGGTCCATGCTTAAAACAAACCCTGGGATGTGATAATAAGGCGAAAGTGGGTGCCTGTGCTAAAAACAATCCATGTCAGAACAGTGCTAGGTGTGGGGTTGGGTTAAAATCAGGGAAGGAAGGATGAAATCAAGCTCTAAAGTTAGCAAAGTCAGTGTTGAGTCACAAAAGCTGCAGGGTCCCTAGGTGGAAAATGCGGTGTCATTCTGCGAGCTTGCGCTGAGGCTAACTGAAACACTGCAGTAGGCCTGCAACAAAAATGTTGGTGTGGGAACACTTTGGTGTGTTGAAGTGGCAGGCAACTAGAAGCTTAGGATCATTTTTGCAGACAGAACATGGGTGTTTTGCAAAGTGGTCACCCAGTCTGTATTTTGTCTCCACAATATAGAAGAAATCACACTGGACGTCAAATCGCACAACCACCTCCTCACCCTAATCCTGCATACTCATCCGGTCCCTCACCCTCATCTTCTCAAGCTCACTCTTATGCCATCATGCAATCACCCTCAACTTCTCACATTCATCTCCTCCCACAACTCATCCCCTCACCCTCACTGTCATCTTACATGCTCCTCACACTGTTCTTTCCCACACTCATCCCCCCTCTCCCACCCTCATCC
>NC_057736.1:51604713-51626793 GCF_004010195.1 Chiloscyllium plagiosum | reverse complement strand
CCCCTCCTTTCTGCTTTTAGCTCTCTCTTCAGGTCCTTCCTGGCTACCCTATAACTCTCAATCGCCCCAATTGAACCTTCACGTCTCATCTTGAGATAGGCCGCCCTCTTCCATTTAACAAGGGATTCCAATTCCTTATTAAACCACGGCTCCCTCACACGACCCTTTCCTCCCTGCCTGACAGGTATATAATTATCAAGGACACTCAATAGTTGCCCCTTGAACAAGTTCCACATATCATTTACACTCTTGCCTTGGAGTCTACTTTTCCAAGCCACACATCCTAAGTCATGCCTCACCGCATCATAATTTCCCTTACCCCAGCTATAATTCTTGCCCTGTAGTACACACTTATCCCTCTCCATCACGAGTGTAAAAATCACCGAATTATGGTCACTATCCCCAAAGTGCTCACCTACCTCTAATTCTAACACCTGGCCTGGTTCGTTACCCAGAACCAAATCCAGTATGGCCTCACCTCTTGTTGGCCTGTCTACATAAAGTTTGTGCTGAGCCTTTTACATAAGTTGAGCCTTCTACATAAGTTTGTGCTGAGCCTTTTGTGGATTCTGGATAAAGGTCGTGCATCATGTTTGAGGGCGTGTCAGCTAGCATTAATTGCTGAAAGTCTTCAATATCAACAATTGAACTATTGGTCTCCCTCAACCATTATCTCAGAGAGATGACACCATGGCTCTGTGGAGGAATCATTATGGATTCTGGCTTGTTAGAATAGGGTTTTGGGTCAATGCTGCAGTGAACTACTGAGTGCCCTGTCTGATCTCATGTTCATTATTGCTGAATCTAGTCTCTCTAAACACTGTTCAACTTAGTCAGAACTTGTGTGTACCAGAGAGTGGGGAGGGGGAAGTCATCCCCTTGCCAGCCTCTTCCCCATCCTGTTTACGACAGCAATTTTGGTCATAGTACCCCAAATAATTGCAGTGGAAAGTATAGACTTTCTTTCCAAGGGGTTCTTGGGTAGTTTAGACTTCTGGCTGAACAAGGGGCCCTCAACATCTGCTACGTTAGCATTTCCCAAACTCCTGCAAAAGTTATTTCAGACCTGGTCCAGGCTGTATTAGTGTAGTGATTGGAATGGAGTTGGCCAGGTGGATCTCATTGAGTATTAGATCCCTAATTGGGGTGGTTGACCTGGGCCAATTAGGGAGCCCTGGCTGGCAGGTATAAATAGGAGTATCAGAGAGTCTCAGGCGGGAGTAAATATGACTCTCTTAAGGAGGGAGTAACTCTGACATAACCCCCTTCGGAAGGTGTTGTTGCCGACTATGACATTTTCACGTATTTTTGGCGCATAGTTTGTGTCGTGCCTCCCCGCTGGCCCCGCCGGTAAGCCCAGCAGTCCTGGCTGCTGAGTGACCAAACGACCAGAAAGAGTACGAGACAGCGGTGGTCTATACTGACCTGCTCTCAAAAAACCAGTATGAGTCTTCCATTTTCAATGGAGCAGTCCGGCTGGGAAGCGTCCCGGAAAAACAACCTCCCCGCAATCTCGTCCACAACCGCGAGTTGCGATAAGTCATTAGGTTGCACATGTTTAAAATCCGCAACAAGGTCAATCTTGGTCCAGACCGAGGCAGCAACCTTGAGACGTTATCTCCTACCTTACATGGAGCTGAGACTGGTCACCCCTCCCAGGGCGCCGGCTCACCCTGTAATGGATGACATAGATAACGTTGAAGAAGGCACCGTAAGGGCAGCCCACCCTGCGGTTGAGACAAGCATACCCGCCCAAACTTTCTAGAACAAAAGTTATCGAGACATAAAGCAGGGTGCAGAAATGAAAAAGACTATAAATGAGACTGGCGAGGAAACAGCTGATGCAACTGCCTTCATGGAAGGAGTTGTTATCGAGCCAGTATGCGACAGAACATCTGTCTCAGAGGTAATCATCCACTATCCCGTTGATGGGCTGTTTTGCAAGGACTGTGACACTCTCTTCCCCACGGTGAGCCTGTTTACGACCCATGTGACTAAAATGCATGGAATAAAGAACATCCGAACAAAATGTTCACGCTGCAGTAAATCTCGAGAATACCATTCAATCACCTGCCATTATCCAAAATGCAAAGGATCAAAACAACCCCTAACTGGGGACTTTGCATGCAGCGCGTGTGACCAACGGTTTTCAACGCAGTTGGGCCTTGGTCAACACGAGAGGCACAGACACCCGGTTCTACGAAACGAGAAACGCCTCAAACCAGCACCCAAAGTCAAGGGCAAACCTGGGAAAAGTGACCGCGTAGGGTCACAGGAGGAGGTGGCACTCCTGAGGGAATTGGAGGTGAGATTTGCAGGATCAAATTTATAAACAAATCCATCGCTAGCATCCTTAAAACCAAAACACCAAAGCAAATCTCAGACAAGCGCAGGCTCCTGGCAAACACCCCAACGGAGGTCAAGACCATCAGCGAGCCAACGACAAGTATAGACTCGCACGATTCTGAGGTAGAGAGTGTCCAGGAAAATTCCGACGATCAAGCCCAACGCCAAAGAGCCAGCCGAAGAACACCGGCTTCGATCCCTAAACATCGGGACATAGATGACCAGCTTTCACAAGCTGAGGAGCTCTTGAGCGCGAGGAATGACCCGGACACGCTTGCCCTCGGAATCGGACTAGTGGAAAGTATTACCGACCTGCTAATGAATAGTAGGAAAAGACAAGACAAACACAAGAGGCCTCAAAAAGATCGGGCCAAGAAAGACAAAAGGCCCGGCAGCAATACCGGAGCCAAAAAACGGTGGGCAGCACGTAAAGCGCTGTTTAGAGCAACACAGCAGCTTTACAAAACTAACCGGCGTCAATTAGCTCGCAAGATCATGGGGGTGCTGACCTCATCCGCTTGTCCTCTCTCAAAAGAGAAGTTGGAGACATGTTTCCGTGAGGAACTGTCAGCACCAAATAAAAAATCAAACATAAATAAATATGCCCCATACACTGGCAAAGTTGATGACGGGTCCTTGATGAAACCCAAAGGTAGAGGAGGTTGAGGCGGTCATCAAGGGATAGACGAGAACAGTGCCGCTGGACCAGACGGCCTGAAACTGCAGGACATAAGAAAAAAATCCATGAGCAAGAGGAAACTCGTCTACCCCGCCTCTTCTCCCTATGGCTAAAGTCAAGCACGATCCCCGATTCACTAAAAAAGAGTTGAACAGTCCTGATTCCTAAGTGCGAGGATAAGGACCGCTTGAAAAGCATTGATAACTGGTGACCAATAACTATCGGTCCAATGCTGCTCCAGCTGTTCACGAAAATAATGGCAAAACGTCTGAGTGAAACAGTTGAAATAAACCCCAGGCAAAAAGAATTCCTAGCAGCCACTCCCGGATGCAATGAAAACATTGTCGTCCTCGAAAACATCATCAAGGGAGCAAAGCACAATCGTAAGGACCTCGCAGTTGTCTTTGTCGATCTAGCGAAAGCGTTCAACTCGGTTGGGCACAAGCTATTGATCAAATCCTTGCAAAGAGTGAAACTATCCAAAGCCTTTGTAAGTCTCATCGAAGACCTATACACTGGCAACACAACAGTGGTGGAAGGGAACGGAAACTTAACCACCCCAATAACCATTGAGAGGGGCGTAAAGCAGGGCGACCCACTCTCACCAATATTATTTAACATCACTTTGGATCCATTGGTATGCTCTCTGGAGAGGGACAACTCAGGGGTATCCATGTCCCTGGGCGGCAGAAGAGTCAACTGCTCGACTTCGGCCTTTGCGGATGACATTGCCCTTCTAAGCGACTCACACACCGGTATGGCTAGAAATCTGAAGCTGCTCCAGGCATACTGTGACCATACAAGCCTCAGTATTAACACAGCGAAGACGAAGGGATTTCACTTCACCTTTAAAAGGAAAGCCTTCTTGTACAGTCACTTCGCAAACTGGAAGCTGCGGGACGAATCCATAGCCTACATACCCCCAGGCGACACAGAGAAATACCTGGGTGCCCGGATCGATCCATGGGCAGGTGTGGCAGAAGGGGAATGGGAGGAGAAGCTTAAGTCCTGGGTTAAAGGAATATAGGCAGCACCTCTCCAACCACAACAACGGCTGGAGATCCTAAAGATACATGTCATCCCCTGATCTGATCCTGACAGAAGCATCACAGGCTACTCTCATAAAGCTGGACCAAATAATCCGTAACGCCATCAAAGAATTCCTACACCTACCACTTCATACCGCTGATGGAGTGCTATACGCTAGCAACAGGAACGGCAGTCTAGGCGTCCCAAAACTGGAAGTGCAAATTCCATCCGCGATTGTTCGCAAACGCGAGGCACTCGACAGTGATGTGGTCATTCGGGCCTCCTTTCAACATAAAGGAGAGAGCAACACTGTTGTGGGACTGCGCAAGCTCAAGGTCCTCAAGGAAATTGAAAATTTCCAACCCAGTAGCCGCAATAGCGGCGAAGGGGAAATCGACCCGATGACCGCCATCCAAGACATCATGCCTGCACTCCAGGAGGCAAACGAAGGTGACCAAAACCACCCTATAGGTATGCTGGCTGGAGGGAGTGGGAATTCGAAAAGTGGCAAAAGCTGGAATGTCAAGGGGCAGGCATCCAGTACTTTAGAGGTGACAAGATCTCTAATTCTTGGACAAAAGCCAGAGTACAACAAAAATCCTCTAGATTCATAAACAGTGTGCTCTTGCGGTGTAATCTATACCCAACAAGAACCACATTATGTAGAGGAAGGCCAAACTGAAACAAACTATGCCGAAGGTGTGAGACGGCAAACAAGACCATATCACACATCTCAGGATGCTGCCCATTTGTGAAAAATGCTCGAATAAAACGCCATAACAAGATCTCAGACCAGTTGCAGAAACACGTCAGTACGGCTGGACATCGTGCGTGGAGCCCAGGCTGTTTGCCAAAGACAGCTCCCTATGGAAGCCCGATCTCATATTTAGAAAAGAGCAGAAGATCGCGGTTGTAGATGTCACAGTGCGGTACGAGAATGATAGTAAAGCACTGGAAACAGCATGGCGGGAAAAACAAGAGAAATATAAACACCTGAATTGACGGGAGGTGTGGACCCCAAATACTTTGGCTTCGTGATGGGCACAAGAGGCAAGTGGCTGGATATGAGTAACCGCCTCATGAAATTCCTTGGCATCGAGAGATATGATACATTCGCCCAAAAGACATCAAGACTCACTCTGTCACTGACACTTGAACACTCACAACTCATCAGTGACAAGTGAGCAAATAACCATAAACGGTGAGATAAGATCCTTGACCGAGACAAGGACCGGCCAAACCCCACCAAAAAAATATATAAAAATAAAAAATGGGGGATGCCGGTCCACAAAATCCTACAACATCACCAACATCAGTAGGTCCCCGCGAATAATGATGATAACAACCAGCATCATATACCACCAGTATCACCTGGTCCTTGGTCTGTGGTGATGCTAGAGAGTACACAAACATCAACGAGCGATGTAAAGACTTGGAAAAGGCACTTCCTCGAGTGTTCCAAAATGTAGGGACTGCCTCTGAGCTGGATGGCCAGAGTCCATGTACTATGCATATTAAGTAAAGGATGACTTGATTATGGGATACTGACCTGTGTGCAGTCATTTCAGTCAGTACGGTGGAACAACTCATTAGCGTCCAATGGTTTTATTATTGTACACACTTAATGCACTATGGACTGATGGTTAGAATGCTTTCAGAAAGAGGCTCTTGAAACTTGGGAAGTCACAGCATTTACCTCTGTCTAGGACCTGTTCTTCCTCTGACTAGGTCTTTCAGTAGCAACCAAGAAGCCACTTTGCAAGCAGATAGACTGTCAGCAGGTGACTCTTTATACTAACTAATATTTGGTGGAAATTAATATTTGCTTCTCTTAATACCCCGCTTTTGACCTCCTATAATACCCTAAGATGGATCTTTGCCGTAATAGCCTGGTTCAGTTTTCCTTTTAGGTCTGGGGTACAGGCAGCTAAGAGGATTTGCTTAAAATCTTCACTGTAACCCTGGGTTTGAGAATCTAAACTTTTCCCATTCTGTCTGAGGAGAAGAATATCAGAACTCATCAATTGAAATGCCCTGTTCCTCCCTCAAGGCCCTAATCTCAGCTGGTGGTAGGCATATGTGTGAGGTTGTGAACTCCTCTTTAACCATGGCAAGGATTCCCTCCTCACCTACTATTTGTTCAGTTTTCACCATGGCTGTTGTGATACATAGACTTTTCTTAGCTGTTCAAGAGAGGGGATGATTTTTTCAACTATATTCAATTACACTGAAATTACCAGGGAAATCACTCTCACACATGCTTTCCCAGCACATATCAAACTTGTGTATCCAACGGGCAGAGAGCTCTATTCTTTTTTGCATAATTTTTGTCTGGAATTGTTTAATTTTACTTATACAGGGATGTGGTCTGCTTCGGGTGTTGAATTACTTCTCTTAAGGTTGTTAATGTCATTATTAAGATTAAAAGAAGTGTGAGCTGTATTAATTATCTTTGAGCACATATAAAAATGTGGACAGTTGGGATATTGGATGAAAACTATGAGACTAAGCAAGTCAATAAACTCTTGTGAATAAAGAAATGTTTTTGGCTTAGTTTCTATCTCTGCAGCCAACCTGGAAACCAGTATCAGTGAGAGAAGAGGATAGTTGCCTGAAGGGGGAGATTGGAAGTTGATGTTTTTAAACTGAAGATTATAATTTGATTTATTTATGAGAGTAATTATTATGGTAAATTGTTTCTGTCATTTTTCTCCAGATGAACCTAAGTGTGAAGTAACAAGGTAACTTTTTAATGTTCTGTGAAAATAAACTTTTATGATTATTGAAAAAATGAAATGAGCAGGTGGTTATGTCCTTCCCAAGAAAGACAGCAAGGTACGGCCTTTGCTCTGTTGCTTCCTACTGAAAGCAAAATCAGTCAAAGTATTTTCAGAACTAGAGGTTCAAAACTTAGACACATAGGAACAGGATTAGGTCACTCAGCCTCTTCAACCTGTACCATCAGTCAATGATATCATGGCTGATCTGTGGCCTAACTCCATTTCCTGCCTCAGGCCCAAATCTCTAAAACCTTCTCTTTAACACTAGAATTATCTGTCTTCGATTTAAGATTAACAGCTGATCCAGCATCCACTGCCATTTGTGGAAGAGCGTTCCAAACATCTACCATTCTTTACGTGTCGAAACACCTCTTCTTAATGGTCTGACCCTAATTCTCAGACTATGTCCCTATTTTTAGAATTCCCAACCAGTGGAAATTGTTTATCTTCCCTCGTTTTCCTTTTACTATCTTGAAGGCTGATTCATTGATTTATTTATTTATTTGTTTGATGTATTGTCACATGCACTCAAGTATAAAGGTACAGCAGTACAGTGAAAAGTGTATAATGTTACCACACAAGGCACCATCTTAGGTACCTAAGTACTAAATTTTAAGAGCAAGGTAGAAAGAAAGAACAAAATTAAAAGCTAAACATTGCAGTAATTACAGTATAGTGTAAAACATATGAAACAAGGTTAGAAGTTAGACCTTCTAAGTTTCAAATAGCAAATAAAGAAATGAAGCAGAAAGTTCAAACATAACAGTCTTTCTTAAGTGCTTAACCATGATAGGGCTACACTTTGAAGAACCACCTCAAGATCGGAGGTCCACATTGAGGCCACACCAGGCCGAGAGGCCACCATCCTGGGCCACTGAGAGACTGCCACGCCGGGCTGAACATCTGCCACACTAGGCTGGACTTCAATCAGATCACCCCTTAACCTTCTAATTTCTCAAGTACATTGGCCTAATTTTTGTAATCTCTTCTCATAACTCCTGAAGTCCAGGATTCATTCTTGTAAACCGAGTTGTACTCTCTCCAAGGCCAATATATCCTTCCTAAGGTGTGGTGCCCAGATATGCTCTTGGTACTCCAAATGGAGTCTAACCAGAATTTTGTATAGCTGCAGCATAATTTCTGCAATCTTTTATTTCAGTTCTTTCAATATAAAGGCTAGCATTCCATAAGCTTTCTTGTTTGGTTTCTGCATCTATTTGTGACATTTTAAAGATCTATGTACTTGAACTCCAAGTCTTTTTTGACATCCAGTAAATTGAACTTCATACCATTTAGAAAGTATCCTGATGTATTGTTTCTCAGTCCAAAATGGATAACATCACACTTGCTTACACTGAACTCTGTCTGCCACAATTTTGTCCATTTATTTAGTCTATCAATATCCATTTGTAATTTTATGCTATTATCTGTTTACAATGCTGTCAAACTTTGCATCATCAGCAAATTTGGACATATTTCTATGTTGTTATCCAAGTTGTTAATAAATAATGTGAGCAATTGAGGCCCTAACACATCCTCGTGGGACACCATTGGTCGCATCCTGCTAATCTGAGTACTCAGCCATTGTTTCTACTTTCAGTTATTGCCATTCAACCAATTTCCTAGCCATGTCAGTAATTTCTCCTCAGTTCCATGGGCTTCTACCTGAGTTAACAGTCTCTTATGTGGGACTTTATCAGATGCCTTTTGGAAATCCATATAAACCATGTGCACAGACATTCACCTGTACCCTCTACAAAAAATTCAATGAGATTTGTCAGGCATGACCTATGTCATGAATCAGATGAAGGGCTTTTGCCCGAAACGTCGATTTTGCCTGTCCTTGGATGCTGCCTGAATTGCTGTGCTCTTCCAGCACCACTGATCCAGAATCTATGTCATGAATCATGCTAGCTCTCCCTGATTAACTAAACATTTTCAAAGTGTTCCGTTACCCTATCCTTTATTATAGACTCCAATAATTTCCCCACCATGGGTATGAGCTAACTGGTCTGTACTTCTCTAGTTTTCCTCCTTTGCCCTTCTTAAAAAGCAGAGCAACAAGTGCAATTTTCCAATCAAGAATTCTGTATCTAGGGAACTCTGAAAGATTACAGTTAGGATGTCAACAGTGTGGTCCCCTGCTTCCTTTAATGCCCTCAGATGGAAACCATCAGGCTCTGGGGGTTTGTCATTCTTTAGTTCTATTGATTTCCTCATTACCAGTGTTTTATGTGTGCTAATTTTATTCCGTCCCTGTCCTGAATCCACTATTAATTTCCTCAGGACTTTAGGCAGGCTATCCTGCTTTACTACTGTAAATACTGAGGCAAGGTAATTATGTAACATAGCAGTCATTTCTGCGTAGTGATTGATAATATCCCCATTTTCAGTCTTTCATGTTTCACAATTGCTCCTGACCACGTACTTTCCAATTATGTAACTGTAGAATTTCTTCTTATTGATTCTGATGTCCCTGGCAAGTTGGATTTCAGTATCATTTTTTTATTAGTCCTCATAAGCCACTTTGTGGCCCTTTGCTGGTCTTTGTAACTTTGCCATTCAGCAGTCTGTGCTTTTTTTTTGCATATTCATAAGCCCTTTCTTTTAGTTTTATGCTGTCCTCTCTTTAGTTATCCAAGACATATTTTCCGTGAAGTGAAGCTTTCGCTCTTGGGTATAAACTGGCTTTGTATTTATTGTGTTAAATGTTTCTTTAAACATCCCCCAATGTTCTTAAGTTGTTTTATCCAAGAGCAGACTTCCCGATTTACTGATACGTCTCATTGAAGTCAGCCTTATTTAAATTGAAACCTCGAATAACTGATTCATGCTTTTTGCTTTCAAATGCTACATTGAAAATTGATCATGTTTTGTTCATTATTTGATAATACTCATGCACAATTAGGTTACTAATTATATCCGCTCATTACTAAATCCAATATTGCTTATATTGTTTATTGCAGCCAGGACATATTGCTGCAGGAAACATACTGCAGAATTCAACACCTTTCTGACAGATGTTTGTCTGCCTGTTTCAATCTATGTTAAAGTTAAAATTCCCTATTAACATTATTCTGCTTTTGCTACTCACTTGTCTAACTTCTGCATTTATGTAGGCAAAAGTGAGGACTGCAGATGTTAGAAATCAGAGTCTAGATTAGAGTGGTGCTGCACCAATCAACCCCACCGTCCCGTAGCCCAACATTTCAACTCCCCCTCCCACTCTGCCGAGGACATGCAGGTCCTGGGCCTCCTCCACTGCCACTCCCTCACCATCCGACGCTGGAGGAAGAACGCCTCATCTTCCGACTTGGAACACTTCATCCTCAGGGCATCAATGTGGATTTCACCAGTTTCCTCATTTCCCCTCCCCTCAGCTTACCCCAGTTCCAACCTTCCAGCTTAGCACCATCCTCATGACCTGTCCTACTTGCCAATCTTCCTTCCCACCTATCCGCTCCACCCTCCTCTCTGACCTATCACCTTCATCCCCACCTCCATCCAACTATTGTACTCTTGGCTACCTTCTCCCCAGCCCCACCCCCTCCTATTTATCTCTCCACCCCGAAGGCTGCCTGCCTTCATTCCTGATTAAGGGCTTTTGCCTGAAATGTCGATTTTCCTGCTCATCAGATGCTGCCAGATCTACTGTGCTTTTCCAGCACCACTCTAATCTAAACTCTTCTGCATTTATGTCGCCTAGCACTTCAAAGTTGCTATTGCGGGTCTGTACACAACACCTATAATGGTTTCAGATTCTTTATGTTCCTCAGTTACACCCAAACAGTCTCCCCATATGCTTTCCCCCTCCCTTTCTAAGTAGTGGGGCTACTCCACCTTCCCTGTCTATCCTGTAAACTTGTAACCTATTTATTTTTAGTTTCCAAACCTGTCCTTCCTGCCACCATGTCTCAGCCATGACACTGAAGAAGGTTTGGAAATTCGTTTAGCATTTATGGACAAAATTTGTAAGGAAGTTGATCCATTAAATGCACAATCAGACTTTGATATGTTTACAAAGTTCAATGATCAGTCAATAGAAAAACATTCAATGGAATTTAACTTATATACAAGATTGAGAAAAATCCATTTGAATAGGGCTCAGTGGTTAGTACTGCTGCCTCACAATGCCAGGGAGCCAGATACGATTCTAGCCTCCACACTGTATGTGGAGTTTGCATGTTGTCCCTGTGTCTGTGTGTGTGTTTCCTTCAGGTGCTCCAGTTTCCTCCCAGAGTTCAAAGATGTGCAGGTTAGGTGGATTGGCCATGCTAACCTACCCATAGTGTTCAGGGATGTGTAGGTTAGATGTGTTAGCCGTGGGAAGTGCAGGGTCACAAGGATAGTGTAACGGGATGGATCTCGATGGGATGCTGTTCAGAGGATTAGTATGGACTTATTGGGCTGAATGGCCTGTTTCTACACTAAGGGAATTCTGTAAAAAAAAATTCCAAATTTAGTCCTTGCCTTTAAATTGTTGAATGTAGTAAGCTATTGAACATGGATAAACCACGTTGGTTCCCATGGCCACACCTTTGACTTGGAGAAAGTGAGGTAAGTTAAAGGAGAAGTTGTGCCAATTGAGAACAAGATCAGTCAGACCTTTTTTCAAGGAAGAAGCAGAGGCCCCTCAGAATATCCTCATGGAGAATGGATGCCAGTCCATCTTCTGAAGGATCTGCGACTTCTTCCTTAGAAATGGAGGACGGGCTGTGTTCTTCTAAGCAGAGGCTGTGTGGGTGCCATTGGTGCTTGCATCAGGGAATTTGTTGCCGAATAGGGGTAGAAGCTTGACCATGTTAAGGATATGTTCACAGTGCTGGTAACTGGAGAACAGCATTATGAAGTTTAATTGGTTTCCTTGATGTGGTGACTTTGATATCTCTGTATGAAATCGGTCTCAGTCCCCTCTCATGAGCTTATACAGCATAGAGTCATAGAGATGTACAGTATGGAAACAGACCCTTCGGTCCAACCTGTCCACACCGACCAGATATCCCAACCCAATGTAGTCCCACCTGCCAGCACCCGGCCCATATCCCTTCAAACCCTTCCTATTCATATACCCATCCAAATGCCTCTTAAATGTTGCAATTGTACCAGCCTCCACCACATCCTCTGGCAGCTCATTCCATACAGGTACCACCCTCTGTGTGAAAAAGTTGCCCCTTAGATCTCTTCTATATCTTTCCTCTCTCACCCTAAACCTATGCCCTCTAGTTCTGGATTCCCCAATCCCAGGGAAAAGATTTTGTCTATTTATCCTATCCATGCCCTTCATAATTTTGTAAACCTCTATAAGGTCATCTCTCAGCCTTTGACGCACCAGGGAAAACAGCCCCAGCCTGTTCAGCTTCTCCCTAGGAACAAATGTCAGCCACCTGTCATGGCCCTTTCAGCTTTATTATGGGCTATTTTCTCCTGCAACAAGACACACAGGAATTCAGCAAGATGAAAAGGGCTGGGTGAGCTACTAGGGCTAGCAGAGGAGCAGGAGAAGTGGTTAGCAAGAGTGAGAGGTAGCTGAGAGACAATGGCGGGACTTACACTTGCTCAGTGTTGATTGCAGAAGATCACTAACCTACTTACACTGTTTCTTTTGACCATTTACACAGCAGTAATTCAGCTCCTTTGGACCAAGCTAGCTGTGTTTGGAGCCATGGCCGTGTGTCTGTCCACTATTCCATCCACTAGGATGTCTAGGACACTGTGAACTGACCATCTCCTTTGAAATTGTGCAGTGACACATACTGCAGTATAATCACTGGCTTGCAGCATTATAAATAGTGTGCTGCTGAGATTTATGTCTCACACCTATGGTGTGAAATGCAGAAGATGCTGCTGAAAGGTAGTGTGGTGGGGCTCAAATTCATAAATAATGCAGCGACCAACAGAGAATTGTGTGAAATAAATCACCGGGACTCATAGAAGGAAACCCTCCACTAAATGCCACTGTTACAATACAGGAGGATTCAGACTAAGATTTCTTCACATGATTAGATTACATTAGATTACTTACAGTGTGGAAACAGGCCCTTCGGCCCAACAAGTCCACACCGACCCGCCGAAGCGCAACCCACCCATACCCCTACCCCTACATTTACCCCTTTAACCTAACACTATGGGCAATTTAGCATGGCCCGCACATCTTTGTGACTGTGGGAGGAAACCGGAGCACCCAGAGGAAACCCACGCAGACACGGGGAGAATGTGCAAACTCCACACAGTCAGTCGCCTGAGGCGGGAATTGAACCCGGGTCTCTGGCGCTGTGAGGCAGCAGTGCTAACCACTGTGCCACCGTGCCGCCCACATCATTTATATCTTTATATCACTTATATCTTTGAGCTCTGTAGCTCAGAAAGGAAGGGGGTCAGAATAGGAGAGCGAGATTGGTAGGCGTTTCAATGTTTAGAGAAACAGACAGGAGATTCTGTGGTCAAAAATGAGACTCCCGGTTGGTATGTTGCCTCCTAGGTGCCAGGATCAGGAATGTCCCAGAGCGAGTCGACAGGATCCTTAAGGGGAAGGGTGAGCAGCCAGACGTCGTGGTACACATTGGCACCAATGACATAGCTAGGAAAAGGGATGAGGACCTGAAAAGTGAAACCAAAAGAGAAAATGTTGGAAAATCTCAGCAGGTCTGGCAGCATCTGTAAGGAGAGAAAAAAGCTGACGTTTCGAGTCTAACTCACCCTTTGTCAAAGCTAAAAAAGAGAGAAATAGGGAGGTATTTATAGTTGAAAGCTAAAAGACAGGATGAGCAGAGTAGTAATCTCAGGATTGCTATTGGTGCCATGGGTTAGTGAAGCTAGGAACAAAGAGAAAGTGCAGCTGAACATGTAACTGCAGAGCTGGCGTAGGAAGGAGGGCTTCAGTATGTAGATCATTGGGATACCTTGTGGAGAAGGTGGGACCGATTTAAGGAGGACAGGTTGCTCCTGAACTGGATGGGCACCAATATCCTGGGCGGAAAGTTTGCTAGAGCTCTTCAGAAGAATTTAAACAAGTTTGGCAAGGGAAAGAGAACTGGAGCTATGGATCAAAGGATGGGGTAGCTGATGAACAGGTAGATACAGTGTGCAGAGAATCTGTGAGGAAGGATAGAAGGTTGGTAGGGCAAAATTGCAGTCAGTGTGATGGGTTGAAGTGTGTCTATTTTAATGCAAAAAGTGTCAGGAATAAGAGTGATGGACTTAAAGCATGGATCAGTACTTGGATCCATGGCCATTGTGTGGCCATTACGGAGACTTGGATGTTATAGGAGCAGGGATAATTTTTGGATGTTCCAGGGTTTAGCTGTTTCAAAAGGAATAGGAAGAGAGGCAAAAGAGGCATTACTGAGCAGGGATAGTATCACAGTTGCAAAAAAGGAGTTTGTCGAGGAGAGTTTGTCTACTGAGTCAGTATGGGTGGCAGTCAGAAACAGGAAAAGAGCAGTCATGTTATTGGGAGTTTTCTACAGACACCCCCCAATAGCAACAGAGACATAGAGGAGCAGATTGAAAGCAGATTTGGAAAGGTGCAGAAGTAACAGGGTTGTTGTCATGGGTGACTTCAACTTCCCTAATATTGATTGGAACCTCCTGAGTGCAAATACTTTGGATGGAGGAGATTTTGTCAGGTGTGTCCAGGAAGGGTTCCTGACTCAATATATAGATAGACTGACTGGAAGGGAGGCCATATTGGAGCTTGGCAACGAACCAGGTCATGTGTCAAATCTCTTGGTGAGGGAACATTTCAGTGATAGTGATGACAGCTACCTAACCTTTACTATAGTCATGGAGAGGGATAGGAGCAGATGGTATGGGAAAGTATTTAATTGGGGGAGGGGGAATTACAATATTATTAGGCAGGAACTGTGGACCATAAATTGGAAACAGATATTCTCAGGGAAAAGCACAACAGAAATGTGATGGTTGTTCAGGGAGCACTTGCTGCAAGTGCTGGATTGGATTTGTCCCACTGAAGCAAGGAAGAGATGGTAGGGTGAAGGAACCTTGGATGACAAAAGATATAAACATCTAGTCAAGAGGAAGAAGGAAGTTTACTTAAGGTTGATGAGGCAAGGATCAGACAGGGATTTTATTGCTGGAACAGCACAGCAGGTCAGGCAGCATCCAGGGAACAGGAGATTCGACGTTTCGGGCACAGGCCCTTCTTCAGGAATGAGCAGAGAGTGTTCAGCAGGAGAAGATAAAAGGTAGGGAGGAGGGACTTGGAGGAGGGGCGTTGGAAATGTGATAGGTGGAAAGAGGTATCACGGTGAAGCAGACTGGGATCACATTTAATTAGGTCAGGATCACAGTGAACCAGACTGGGATCACGGATAGTTAGCCTACTCCGACCTATCACCCTCACCTTGACCTCTTTCCACCTATCACATTTCCAACGCCCCTCCTCCAAGTCCCTCCTCCCTACCTTTTATCTTCTCCTGCTGAACACTCTCTGCTCATTCCTGAAGAAGGGCCTGTGCCCGAAATGTCGAATCTCCTGTTCCCTGGATGCTGCCTGACCTGCTGTGCTGTTCCAGCAATAAAGTTTCAACTTTGATCTCCAGCATCTGCAGACCTCACTTTCTCCTCAGACAGGGATTTAGAGGGTTACAAGGTAGCCAGGAAGGAACTGAAGAATGGGCTTAGGAGAGCTAGAAGGGGGCATGAAAAAGCTTTGGTGGGTAGGACTAAGGAAAACCCCAAGGCGTTCTACACTTATGTGAGGAACAAGAGGATGGCAGAGTAATGGAAGGGCCAACCAGGGATAGTGGGGAACTTGTGCCTGGAGTTGGAGGAGGTAGGGAAGATCTTTCATAAATACTTTGTTTCAGTATTCACTAATGAGAGGGACCTTGTCATTTGTGAGAACAGCATGAAACAGGCTGATATGCTCAAACAGGTTCATGTTAAGAAGGAGGATGTGCTGAAAATTTGAAAAAGCATGAGGATAGATAAGTCCCGTGATCCAGATGGGAGATACAGGATACACTACGGGAAGTGAAGGAAGAGATTTCTGTGCCTTTGGCGATGATCCTCACTGTCCACTGGAATAGTACCAGATGATTGGAGGGTGAAAAATGTTATTCCCTCATTCAAGAAAGGGAATAAGGATAACACTGGGAATTACAGACCAGTTAGTCTTACGTAGGTAGTGGGTAAATTATTGGAGAGGATTCTGAGAGACTGGATGTATGATTATTTGGAAAATTATAGTTTGGTTAGAGATAGTCAGCAATGCTTTGTGAGGGGCTGGTCATGCCTCACAAACCTTATTCAATTCTTTGATGTTTAGCAAAACCCCATGGAAGGCTCATTCACTTAATAAGGAGGCAGGGGATTCAGGGAAATTTGGCTGCCTGGTACAGAATTGGCTGGTATTCAGCCTGGAGCTCAGTGACTAGTGGTGTTCTGCAGGGATCTGGTCTGGGACCTCTGGTCATTGTGATTTTTATAAATGACTTGGATGAGGAAGTGGAGGAATGGGTTAGTAAGTTTTGTGATAGCACAAAGGTTGGTTGAGTTGTGGATAGTTTGTAGGGCTGTTGTAGGTTGCAACAGTACATTATTAGGATTCAGAACTGGGCTGAGAAGTGGCAGATGGAGTTCAGCCTGGAAAAGTGTGAAGTGATTCATTTTGGAAGGTCGAACTTGAATGCAGAATACAGAGTTAAAGCAGGATTCTTGGCAGTCTGGAGGAACAGAAGGATCTTGGGGTACATATCCATATATCCCTCAAACTTGCCAGCCAAGCTAATAAGGCTGTTAAGAAGGCGAATAGTGTGTTGGCTTTCACTAGCAGAGGGATTGAGTTTAAGAGCAACAGATTATGCTGCAGCTCAAAAAAGCCCTGGTGAGACCACACTTGGAATATTGTGTTCAGTTCTGGTTGCCTCAGTATAGGAAGGATGTGGAAGTTTTAGGGAGGGTGCAGAGGAGATTTGCCAGGCATGTCTTATGAAGAAAGGTTGAGGGAGCTAGGGGGTTTCTCACTGGAGCGAAAAAGGATGAGATGTGACTTGATGGAGGTGTACAAGACGATGAGAGGCATTGACAGAATGAATAGCCAGAGACCTTTTCCTCAGGCAGAAATAACTATCATGAGGAGGCATAATTTTAGGTGATTGGAAGAAGATTTAGGGGAAGTGTTAGAGGTAGGTTGTGAGAGTTGTGGGTGCATGGAATGCCCTGCCAGCAATAGTAATACAATCAGAGACATTAGGGATATTTAAGTGACTGTTGGATAGGCATCAAGATGATATTAAAATAAAGGTTATGTAGGTTAGTTTGATCTTAGCGTAGGATAAAAAATCAACACAACATTAATGGCTGAAGGAATAAAAGCAAATTATTGCAGATGCTGGAATCTGAAACCAAAAGAGAAAATGCTGGAAAATCTCAGCAGATCTGGCAGCATCTGTAAGGAGAGAAAAGAGCTGACATTTTGAGTCTAACTGACCCTATGTCAAAGGGTCAGTTAGACTCGAAACGTCAGCTCTTTTCTCTCCTTACAAATGCTGCCAGACCTGCTGAGATTTTCCAGCATTTTCTCTCTTTGGGTTAAGGGCTGAAGGGCCTGTACTGTTCTATATGTGATATTACTGTCTACATAACATCGTCAACCTTCCCCAAAAGCTAGAATCCTTTCCAAAATTTTGATTCCTCTAGCTTCCTTGTGGTTGTCTGTGTGAGCTATCACATCCATTGGGTAAATCTTTAGCTTCCTTCATTTTACAAACTTCCCAGTCCTCCAAGTGAGATCCAGTAATTACTGGAATGCAGTTCCTAACTTATTCTAGGATCATGATCTCCCTCATATTTTCAAAGGTTTTAGCTAAATAAATGAAATAATACTGAGTCTTGACATATCTTTATGTCTAACATAGCCCAGGAATTTCTAATTTGATTTTATTTCTCAGTCTGAACTCTTAGTTAATATATCTCAAGAAAAATTTCAGATGTATCAAGGACTATATTTCAACTGCCTCACAATTTGAATATTGCTCTTTCCATAGCCTTGAATAAACGTCCATTGTCCGACCCAATAAAATATTTGCAAAATAAAAATGAATGTATCCTGCAGTGACCTTTGCCTCTTTCTCATTAGAGTCATAGCCTCTTTCTCATTAGAGTCATACAGTCATAGAGATGTACAGCATGGAAACAGACCCTTCGGTCCGATCTGTCCATGCTGACCCAACCCAATCCAGTCCCATCTGCCAGCACCCGGCCCATATCCCTCCAAACCATTCCTATTCACATACCCGTTCAAATGCATTTTAAGTGTTGCAATTGTAGCAGCCTCCACCACTTCCTCTGGCAGCTCATTCCATACACGTACCACTCTCTGTGTGAAAAAGTTGCCCGTTAGATCTCTTTTATATCTTTCCTCTCTCACCCTAAACCCATGCCCTCTAGTTCTGGACTTCCCCACTCCAGGGAAAAGACTTTGTCTATTTATCCTATCCATACCCCTCATAATTTTGTAAACCTCTATAAGGTCACCCCCTCAGCCTCCGACGCTCCAGGGAAAATAGTCCCAGCTTGTTCAGTGTCTCCCTATAGCTCAAATCCTCCAACCCTGGCAACATCCTTGTAAATCCTTTCTGAACCCTTTCAAGTTTCACAACATCTTTCTGATAGGAAGAAGACCAGAATTGCACACAATATTCCAACAGTGGCCTAACCAATGTCCTGTACAGCTGCAACATGACCTCCCAACTCCTGTACTCAATACTCTGACCGATAAAGGAAAGCATACCAAACACCTTCTTCACTATCCTATCTACCTGTGACTCCACTTTCGAGGATCTATGAACCTGCATTCTAAGGTCTTGTTGTTCAGCAACACTCCCTAGGACCTTACCATCAAGTGTATAAGTCCTGCTAAGATTTGCTTTCCAAAAATGCAGCACCCCGCATTTATCAGAATTAAACTCCATCTGCCACTTCTCAACCCATTGGCCCATCTGGTCCAGATCCTGTTTAATTCTGACCGCTGTGAAAATTAGGCAAAATTTCTTTGTTAAGTCTTTGGAGTGGGGCCGAGTTTATTGTCAAAATTATTAGTTTCTCTTTCACCTGATAAATTAAGCTTCTCTTTACCCAGTTTGTATTATCAGACCTCTTTGGAACTTGCAGTAATTGAAACTATCTATGGCTGTCTCTTTCCCAACTTGCTGTCTTTTCTTAATTTAGTTTGTGTTGAAACATTTTTATTTCTCTTTTTTACTTCTATTTCTATTTCACTTTTCTCTCTAGTTTGAGGAGCTATATTTACAGTTGAATTCTGGCTTACTCAATCTGCATTGGACCAGGATCAGCCTTTTTTCTTCCAACTCCATTACATCAAACATTTCTGTTTTTTTAGACCCTGCTTTTACCTCTAAATCAATTCTCCTGCTAATTTTTAAAATCTGAACTTGTTTAATTGTTGCAAATCATTCAGGGATGAGTCTGCACTCTCCAAAATAGTCTTTGCCACTGATGCAGCATTTTGTACTTCACTTCATATCATAAAATTCACATTGAACTCATATAAGCATAAACCTCAGCTAATATTTCATCACATTCAGCATGATCTGTGATTTTGCAATTTCACTACATCACCAATTGTTCTGATCTTGGTAGATTTATTTCTTCAGAATCTGAAAAACCAAGCAGTAGTAAAAGAACAAAAGCCAGAGTTTAATCAAAGTAACTTTACTACAAAAAAATCAAAGGACACAAATACAAATAGCTACACTCTATCTTAAATAGTCATTTATGTTAAAGATATTAAAAGTACAGCAAATAAAGTTACGTATAATTAAATCTGACCACCTTCATCTCATCCTTTTTCTGTATGCATTTGACTTAAAGACCAAAGTTCAAAGTTAGATCTTTATCAAAACATGGGTGATTAACCACTTGGTCTGAACATTGCTTTAAAAAATTCAGATAAAGGTTGCAATTTCTTGAGTATTTCAGCAAGGTTTGTCATTCAAAACTGCTCCAACCATCCAGTGGTCTTAGACTTCTCATTCAATGCAGGCATATATTTTATTAAGCATAGCTATCTAAGATCAGAATTTTCCTGATTCTACTAGTTGTTAATTCTGTAGTTTTGCATATAAAACTCCTGTCTCTCACAGTTTGGCCGTACCAGAAGTTTAACTCACTGTTATGATGTCATCAGGTAATGAGGTTTAAACATTTTTAGCCAACATACATAACTTCAATTGAACTCTGTTTGAGAGAGACATTTGAGCTTCTACAGCCAGCTTGTTCCAAAACTCAAAAGTAGAACAAAATTTCACACCTCTATAATAAAGCTATACTGATCCTTCTTTCTATTGTTGTCTGCAAGATAATTTTGATTACATAATCATTTATCAAAAGCCACCTACATTTCTTTTTTTATATAGATATTTTTATTAGAAATTTAACATTTTTACAAGTTTACAAAAATAAACAAAACTCTCAGATATAAACATTGATATACAATCAGCTCAAATATACAATAGCCAAAATTTAACAAAAAAAACCCAAAAAAAACGAAAAAAAGAAAAAAAACAAACAAAACTCAACTATCTACTAATCTAACCTACAACTAACCAGAGTGTATATTTAAGTCTCTCACATGCTCGGGATGTGTTAGCATCAGATATAATAAAACCCATATTCGTGCGGGATTCCTCCCCCGAGGAGCCCCGGACCAGCCAGGTTTGTAATCTCAATTAAATAAAAGCCCTTGTTAGGATAGCCGAAATATCTGTATTTATGTAATTCAAAAAGGGCTGCCATATTTTATAAAATAATTCGGTCTTTCGGTGCACCATATTTGTAAGGAAGTCAAGGGGAATACATTCCATAATTAGTCTGTGCCAATTTGAAAATCCGGGGGGCCCTCAGCCGCCCAGTTCACCAAAATATTTTTCCTTGCACAGAAAGAAAGAATAGAAAATAGTCTCTTCCCGTACGTGTCCAGGGAGGGAAAGTTCGAAAAGCCCAAGAGGAGAGATACAGGGTCCACTTTAATTTCCATTCCTAAAATTTCTGTCAGGTACTTGCTACTTTAGTCCAATATCTACGGGATCTTATGACAGGTCCATAAGCAATGTACAAGAGTGCCCACCTCTATTTTGAATTTAGGACACATTGGAGATGCTCCTGCCTTAAATTTTGCCAATCGAACCAATGCTATATGGGCCCTATGAAGTATCTTCAGCTGGATAGCCTGGGTTCTGTTACAAATAGTAATTCTTCTAGCATTTTCCCAAATATCATCCCACGTTTCTGTGGAGATTTCTAGTCCCAGATCCTGATCCCATGTTTTAAGCAGATTATCCATATCTCCCGATACTTCATCATGTAGAAAATGATAAATAGTACTGACGGAAGATACCCCCACTGGTCGTAGGACACTACATTCTCTATCGGATTTATAAAGACTATCTAATAACGTAATCTTCTTCTGTATATAATCTCGAATTTGGAAGTATCGAAAGGGGTCTCCATTGGGTAATCCGAATTTCTGACGCAGCTGTCCGAAAGACATCAGGACCCCATCTTTAAATAAATCCCCGAGACATGAGATACCCCTGGATCTCCAGAGTTTAAAAGTGGCATCTGTTAACCCCGGTTGGAATCCCCATGCTCCCACTATCGGTGCATAGGGGGATGTTTTATGTGAATTACCCTCATTTTGCCGCATTATATTCCAAGCCTTGATTGTATTCAGTATTATAAGGTTTTTACAGTGATCTGTAATGATTTTCCTCTTGTCTGAGAATAAAAGGTTAATAAGTGGGTATTTTACTTGAGAAGCCTCGATGTCCAACCAGATTGATTGTGGATAAGACAAGACCCAATCAGCTATGTAACTTAATAGGGAAATTAACTGATATTTCCTAAAGTCTGGAAAGTCCAATCCACCCCTTGCCTGTGGAAGCTGTAGCTTCTTCAGCTTAATAAGGGGCCGCCTATGGTTCCAGATAAAGGAACTCAGCCAGCCGTATAATTTACATAAAGCCGTCCTCGGCAGCATCACCGGAAGCATTCTCATAGGATATAGGAGACGGGGCAGGATATTCATTTTGATTAATGCTATTCTACCCAACCAGGAAATTGGCAGGTCTCCCCATCGCTGGAGGTCCTGCCTTATCCTTTCCAATAAATACACAAAATTAGCCTTATACAACTGACCAAATACTGGAGTAATAAAAATGCCAAAATATAAGAAACCCTCCAGGGACCAGCGAAAAGGAAAAA
>NC_057736.1:51561448-51602562 GCF_004010195.1 Chiloscyllium plagiosum | reverse complement strand
ATACACACACATATACATACATCCCTCATATATACATAAAATAATAACAGAAAACAACTCCAAGGGGGGGGGGGGGGGAGAAAATCAAATCCTTCTCCCCACCCCCCATGATAATATTAATAAGTAAGGTAAGAGAAAAGAGAAAAAAAAGGGGGGGATATAAACCAAAGCGGGTGGGGGGGAAGGCAGACCAACATCCATTATGTCTTACAGTTTATCTAAGAGAGTCCAAGAATTCCTTAGCCTTTTCTGGTGATCCAAAGTTATATACAGATCCTTCATGGTTAAAGCGTAACGTCGCTGGGTAGCGTAAGGAGTACTGAATATTTAAGTCCCTTAAACGCTTCTTCGCCTCGTCGAATGCCTTCCTCTTTCGAACCAGAGCCGGGGAAAAGTCCTGAAATAGCATGATCTTGGATCCTTTGTAGATCATAGCTTGGGGGTCTTTTCCGAGATTTTTAGAGGCTTCTAGGAGTATCTGCCTCTCCTTGTAGCTCTGCAGCCGGAACAGGACCGGGCGTGGGCGCTGGTTCGAGCCGGGCCCGCGTATTGCGACCCGGTAGGCCCATTCTACCCTTACCTGGCCTGATCCACTTTGCAGATTTAAAAATTGTGGCAGCCACTGCTCCACATATCGAAGTCGTCAATATGATTTTCCAAGGTCCGGACTCGCTGCTCGAGAGTCCGGACCTGATCCACGGCCGATTGAGCGGTATTTTCGGAGGTCGCGGCCTTAACTCCGCCCCTCTGACTCGGCGTTCAATTTCTTGGATTTCTCGTTCGTGCTTCTGCAGCGCGGCCGAGAGCGAGTCCCAACGATTTCTGGATTCTGCAATAAAGGCATCGATCTTCGAGTCAAGTTTGGAAATCATTTCTGCAAGGCTTGTTACTGTTGGTAAGTCCCCCGGGGCGGCTGTGGACGCCTCTGCTGCAGCTGGAGAGGGTGGGGGAGGGGTTCCTGCCTGCAGAGAGCTGCGGGCTCCCTTCCCTTTAGTCATTTTTACTTAGGATTAAATTGTTTAAATATAATATTACACAACTAATTAAATTACACAACTATTATAAATGATTTGGTGAGCGTGGTAGGGGGTGGGTGACCCACTGTACCCAAGTCTTGGGAGGAGCACTATAAACTCAGTCTTGCTGGGTCGCCGCCATCTTGGATTCCCCACCTGCATTTCTTAAAAAAAATCAGAAATCAAATCCTATAGAAACCTAGTTATGAAAGGGCCTATCATGCTAAGATAAAATATAGGTTTTATGCCCCCCAGAGTCCAAGCTTTTTGGAGGGCTGGTGCAGAGTTGATGGGCCGAATGGCATCTCCACTTCAGGTATTCTACATCAAATTCTGGTTAATAATTGCATCTGTGAAGCACCGTGACAGCATGATGACATTAAAGACTCTATATATTGCGTGTGGTAGTTGACTATCTGCACTATATGTAATTACCAGCAGATGGTGGTCCTTGTCCATGAGTACATCACACTTTGAAATCCTAGTCTGGGAGCATTGAAATCTGAGGTTGGATCTTCCTGTCCTGCCAAAGTTGGAAAATGGTGTAGGAATTAACAAAATAAAGGCTGTGCTACCATAAATTTGAATTTCTCCTCCAGAAAAGACCCATACAACTTTCCATGGGTGGGAAAAAGTTTGGATTAGGTCTGCTTTGCAACCCAGAATATATAAAACAATGACTGATTGACATTGCCAAGCCCAGGAGATATTCTTATTGATTAGTTTTGGAAAACCTTTGAGAAACTTGACAGTAAAGAGATTTTGTGAAATTTGTGGGAACCTGCTGAAGAGTTGGGAGGATCCTGACAGGTGGGTATAAAATATTTTGACAACTTCAAATATCATAATTAGATACTGTCTTTCAAATTATATGTTTTTATTGCAGCAATCGAGGTCTTTGTCCTGAAAGCATAAATTGACCATTACATTACCCAATAAGAGGGGAAAGTGCTGAAAAATCTCAGCAGGTTTGGGAGCATCTGTGCAGAGGAGAGCAGAATTAAAATTTGAATTAATTATGACTCTTTAATACAGACACCTTGGATTGCCAAACATTGTGTAAGTATTTAGATGCGTTGGTGTGCTTTCCCCATAAAGAAAAGTACAGTTATACATTCAAAGCTGTAGAAAACAATGCTAGCGAACCAATGTGATGATCTGAACAGTGATTTAAATATCCAGAGAGCTTTGTTATGGAGATGTGGGTGTACTGTACCTTTAAGAGAGTCAAAAGCTAGCATAACTACCTGACACAGCACCAATTGTTCTGACTAAAGTAACAATGTAGCAATTGGTTGAAAGCTAGATTAGCTGGTTGTCTGGAGACAACAAAACAAATTCAAATTCAGCCAATCCGTTTAAATTATCCCCTGAAAAATACCAAATCCCAGTCAAGTTTAAATTTAGTATGTTGACAATCTTTAGAGCCAATGACACAATCCAATGCTTTGGGGAAAATTGAATAGTTGGGAGGAGAATTGCTGAGCCAACAACATCTATAGACTGCCCACAGAATAGCTCTCTTAAAGATACCTTTATCAATCTGTGACCTGTGAAGCATAATCCCTACGAAGAAATGAAACACAGGAAGATCCCAATAGAAGGTTCAACAGCTGGCTGATTTTGAAAGCTTGAATTTTTGGTAAATCTTAATTGAAGGGTTTTATCGGACTAGTATTATAGAAGGGAAGGTAAAAGATAAATTAGAGGAAGGAGTTGTAAATAGTTGTTAGTTAATTATTCTCTGTTATACTTTTAGAAATAAAGTTGTTTATTTTTACTTTAAATAGTTCTTAGCCTCTCGAATTTTCACAGATTACAGCACGGGTAAATCTTTTCTGTGTTGCAGGTTTAAATTAAGCAAGAGGGTTTACTCCATGTTCTAACAGCTTAAACTAAAAAGAAACCTAGTGCTATTATTTCTAAGGACAGCCATTTGTTCTACTTCTTAGTTTTACAGAAGCAATCACTTTGAATGAGAAACGAGCATCTATTCTTTCAGTTTTAATAGGTTCCATTGTCTGGAGCTTTAATAGTTTAGTTTAGCAATAAAATAAAATAAATATTTATGAATAACAGTAATGAAGATAACCGAAAAAAGAACAATCTATTCCTTTATAATACAGAATCAAGTATTTTTAAATTTACAGTAGAATTAACCCAACCATTCTTTGTGGATTGAACAGAAACAAAAGCTTTGTATTGGAATCCGTACATCAGCAAAGCTTACAAATATTGTTGCAAATCTAACAACTGCTAGTGGCTTACATCTAGCATGACCCAGTGTCCAACTCCAACAAAGGACTTCTCAGCACTTTGGAACTGAATACATGCTTCTCTGTTGAATGGCTTCCTGGCTCAGACTGAAAAATGAAAGTCAGAGCCTGGGAAATTCTCTCTCTAGGTCCTTTGGTTCCCTAGGAACTGGATAACTTGCTTTCACTTAGACTTATGCAATTTGTGGTGTTTAAAAGCAATTGTTCGCTCCAAATACACAGACGAGCCATATTTTAAATGTAGAATTCCAAGAGTTTGCAGCAAACAATATTAAACTCCATGTATAAAACTCTCAATTTCATCATGTAGATGTTATGATTATTTGGGAACTTGGTTTATAAGGTTGAGGTCAATGGATTGGAAGTTTTCAGTTCAGACAAGATGACATTTTTATTAGCGGTGGGTCAAAGCTGCATATCCAAGAAATCATATCATTGTTAAATAAGCTACCTAGTAAGCTAGTTGCAGAAGTGTTTACTAAGTTGAGCTTTTATAGCCTAGATAAAGAGAGGCCAGAGGGTAGAAGCAGACTTAGTTCAGAAGGAAAGATCCATATCAGCAGAAGGACAGTTTAGTTCTATAGTTTCCAAACAATCAGACCTGGAGAGAAGTCAGAAGTTTTCTTAGCATTCTGAGTAGACAGAGCTGGAAAGACCGAGAGCTTTTCATTAAGTTCATTAAGAAAACATCAGTGAGTTAACCTGTGACTTTGTGTCTCTTAGAGATACAGTAACAAGTGGAAGCTTTGTCAGTTAAATAAGAAGTTAAAGAGTGAAGATTGATGTGACACTTGGTATTGCTGGGAGCAAGTGTTGAATTTTTTTTTAGTTGTGGATCTTCCCAAATTATATTGTAATTAGCTTTGTTTTTCTACCCTTTTTTTGTGAAATAAACTTATGTTATTCTGTAAAATACATTGACAATTTTGAGTTAATATGCACAGTGACTGACCACTACTAAATTGTGAAAAACAAAACTTATGGTCTTTAAGTCAGGTTTCACTCTAAATTCTGATTTGTCCAGTATCACTATCAGTTATGATCATGACCAATGGTTACATCTCTTGAACAAATAAAAATAAGATTATGAATAAATAAAAGTAGGACTATAGAAGTATATATCTTGCTGAAGGTGAAGGCAGTTAAGTAGATGTCTCAAAGTACAGCAAAATGTAAATGATTGATAAGATAGCCTCTGTCTTTAAAACATCTCAAATAACACCAGAGTTATAAATGATAAATGCAGATATCAGGAAACTGGATTTTACAATGTACAGAATGACCTTCAAAGAGACAACTAAAGACAGAAACTCTAGCATTTAGGGAGTACAGTTCATGAATGAATTAATGTAAAGGTAAACTCACAGTAGTCCCACTCTCTCACTAGGGAGAGAAAAAGACAATGTGGTGAGTTTAACCTGAGGGGCACCACACCTCACATGAGGGACATGGTTGAGATGGGGGGACTTGATGGTGATCTTCGGTAGTACAGGAACTGAACCTCTGCCATTTTCATTACTCTGCATTGCAAACCAGCTGTTGGGCCAATTGAACCATTTGACCCATATAAAACGTAATGTACTGGAGGAATGAATCTGTTAGAACTTGATTTAACCTTTTCCCATTGTTCTTGTGTTCTCGCTGCCATTCAGAATGGTAGTTAAAGAAAAGACAAGATTATGAAAGAGATTGCAATTGAAGTGAACAAAGTAGTGGATCACTCAGCACTTGACCCTCCCAATAGTTAAGGCAGAAAGAATCCTGATGGGCAGCAGCAGTTTTGACTTCCTGCTGCTGTTTTTGTATGCTCTGTGTAGTGCTGAATCATCTGTATAACAGATATTTAAATCGCTAAACATAAAAATGCCGCTTGTACTTGCCACAGAGACCTATATAATTCTCCAACACATTTCATTATCTTCTTTATAATCACTATAAAATACAATTCACAGCATCATGTGAGTAGCTGCAATCATGATATTTATTTATTTTGTTTAACAGGCATGAATGTATTTCCCTGGCACTCACCTTAAAGCTGTGTCTTGACTGATTTCTGAAGAAGAGTGACATTCAAAATGTTCATTGTTTCTCTTGCCACAGATTCTGCCAGACTTGCTGAGTTTCTCCAGCACTTACTGACTTTATTTTAAACTTGTGTCCTACTGACCACTGATCTTGAACTTTTGCTTATTTACCCAATCAAAACTTTTGAAAATATCTCTTAAACCTCTTCCTAACATACTCTGTTCCAATGAGAAATATCCCAGCTTTTTCAGTCTCTTGATATCAAAAGAAGCCCCTAATCCCTTGTAGTACTCAGAATTGCAGACACTTTGGATAGAATCTTACATGGGTCTGACTGATGTGAGCTATGGCAAGAAATGTGGCAGCATTGGACAAGAAATCTGGTGAAGCTGATCTCGATGTTTAGACCAACTCGGTCCATCCTTTATGCCTTTAATAAGTCCAAGATGAATTTCTCACTAGACAGTGGTGAATTGCCAATTAAGGGGAATTGTTGCTTGTTAAGTGCCTTATTTACAACACAACAAACAGCCAAGTCTCAAAGTCTTGGGGGAGTAGTGCTCACTGAAGTCCATGGAGGCAGCTCTCAGTCAGGGGATGTGGGTAGTAAGTCAGAGATAGCCTCTGATGCCAGTTCAGGGGGATCGGCCACATGTGTCTGCAAAGGGTGTTCTCAGTCAGGGATGCCTTTGCAGCCCAGAGACTGGGTCACAGTCAGTCCTGTCACTCCAGGGGGTAGGGCTAACACAGGGTACATCTGTCAGGGGTCTGCACATTTCTCACCCGAGGCTGAAACAAAAACAGAGATTGCTGGAGAAACTCAGCAGGTCTGATAGCATCAGTGGAGAGGAAGGAGGTTCAACGTGTCGGTGCAGTGATGCTTATACTGATAGTAGTGAGGAAGAAGTGGTATACATGCAGTTAGGGAGGCAAAGAAATGGCTGATGGTCCTCCAGGGAGAAGGAAAAGCTGATCATGAGGACCACAAGTAGTTGACAGTAGGTTAGCTCTGCTGAAAGCAGCCCATGTCATGACAGGGCCTGGGGTATGGGGATGAGTAAAGGCTGTGGAAGATGTTCAGACTCTAAATTGGTTGAACTCAATATTGATTCCTGAAGGCTGTAAGATCCCCAAGTGGAAAAACAAATGCTATTCTTTAGCTTGCACTGAGCTTCACTGGAGCACTGCAGCAGGCCCAAGACAGAGATGTGGCTTTTCTTACCTTGGGCATTCAGTTGGATCAGTTAATGAGTTGAGCCACCCTCAGTCCATCATGTCTGTCCACAGAAGCAAAGGGGAAAGGCATTTAGGGCATGGAGGACATAGTTTGTCATTGCTGTGGCTCTGCTACTTGGCAAGTAGGTCTTTGGGAATGCGGACATTTGGGAAAGAGGCAATTGCGAAGTGGGGAGGACAACGTATCTGGAAGGGTGAAAGTGAGGACTGCAGATGCTGGAGATCAGAGTCAAGATTAGAGTGGTGCTGGAAAAGCACAGCAGATCAGGCAGCATCCGAGGAGCAGGAAAATCAGCCCTTCATCAGGAATGAGGGTGGGAGCCTTCGGGATGGAGAGATAAATGGAGGAGAGTAGGGCTGGGGAGAAGGTAGCTAAGAGTGCAATAGGTGGATTGAGGTGGGGATAAAGGTGATAGGTCAGCGATGAGGGTGGAGCGGATAGTTGGGAAGGAAGATTGGCAGGCAGGACAGGTCATGAGGATGGTACTGAGCTGGAAGGTTCTTGGGAGTTCCCCATTCCCTGGGCGTCCTAGAGCATTGCCATAGAGTGTCAGTTTCATACTCCATGGAAACAGACCCTTCGGTCTAACCAGTCCATGACCAACATAATCCTAAACTAAGCTAGTCTCATCTGCGTGATCCTGGCTCATATCCCTCCAAAACTTTCCTATTCATGTATCTATATAAATGTGTTTTAAACGTTGTAATTTGAGCCACATCCACCACTTTCTCAGGAAGTTCATTCCACACATGAATCACCCTCTGTGTAAAAGATTTCCCTCATATCCTTTTTAAATCTCTCTCTTCTCACCTTAAAAATATGTTCCCAGTCTTGAAAGCCCCCATTCTAGGGAAAAGACAACTACCATTATCTCTATCTATCTCATTATTTTATAAACGTCTATCAGACCTCCTCTCAACCTGAATGCTCCAATGAAAAAAGACTCAACCTTTCTTTATTACTGAAATCTTCTTTATCTGGCGCCATCCTAGTAAACCTCTTCTGAACCATCTCCACACCCACACCAGATTCCAGCTCCCAGCCCTGCCGAGTTTTCACCATCCCTCCAGACCTCCCCCTCACTGAGGATGAACAATCAGTCCTCGGCAAAGGACTCACCTTCATCCGCCTCTGCCCACACATCAATGAATTTAATACACGCCATGACGTCGAAGCTCCCAGGAGGACCAGTTCCACCACAGAACACACCAGATGGTCTCCTTCTTTAGAGACCGCAATTTCCCTTCCCACATGGTTAAAGATGCCCTCCAATGCATCTCGTCCACATCTCTTACCTCCGCCCTCAGACTCCATCCCTCCAACCGTAACAAGGGCAGAACGCCCCTGGTGCTCACCTTCCACTCTACCAATCTTCGCATAAACCAAATCATCCGCCAACATTTCTGCCACCTCCAAACTGACCCCACCATCAGGGATATATTTCCCTTCCCACCTCTTTCCGCCTTCCACAAAGACCGTTCCCTCTGTGACTACCTAGCCAGGTCCACGCCCCCCTACAACCCACCCTCCCATCCTGGCACCTTCCCTTGCCACCGCAGGAATTGCAAAACCTGCGCCCACGCCTCCTCCCTTACCGCCATCCAAGGCCCTAAAGGAGCCTTCCACATCCATCAAAGTTTTACCTGCACATCCACCAATATCATTTATTGTATCCGTTGCTCCCGATGTGGTCTCCTCTACATTGGGAAGACTGGACGCCTCTTAGCAGAGCGCTTTAGGGAACATCTCCGGGACACCAGCACCAATCAACCACATTGCCCTGTAGCCCCACATTTCAACTCCCCCTCCCACTCTGCCGAGGACATGGAAGTCCTGGGCCTCCTTCACCGCCACTCCCTCACCACCCAACGCCTGGAGGAAGAACGCCTCATCTTCCACCTCGGACCACTTCAACCGTGGGCAGCACGGTGGCACAGTGGTTAGCACTTCTGCCTCACAGCGCCTGAGACCCGGGTTCAATTCCCGCCTCAGGCGACTGACTGTGTGGAGTTTGCACGTTCTCCCCGTGTCTGCGTGGGTTTCCTCCGGGTGCTCCGGTTTCCTCCCACAGTCCAAAGATGTGCAAGTCAGGTGAATTGGCCATGCTAAATTGTCCGTAGTGTTAGGTAAGGGGTAAATGCAGGGGTATGGGTGGGTTGCGCTTCGGCGGGTCGGTGTGGACTTGTTGGGCCGAAGGGCCTGTTTCCACACTGTAATGTAATCTAATCTAATCTAATGTAATCTAATCTAATCTAAAAACCCCAGGGCATCAATGTGGACTTCAAGAGTTTCCGCATTTCCCCTTCCCCCACCTCACCCCATTTATCTCTCCACCCGTCAGGCACTCTGCCTGTATTCCTGATGAAGGGCTTTTGCCCAAAACGTCAATTTTACTGCTCCTCGGATGCTGCCTGAACTGCTGTGCTTTTCCAGCACCACTCTAATCTAGAATCTGGTTTCCAGCATCTGCAGTTCTTGTTTTTATCCAGATTGATACTGTCCTTCCTATAACTGGGAGACCAGAACTGAACACAGTATTCTAGAAGAGGCCTCACAATGTTCTGTACAACCTCAACATGAGTTTCCAACTCCTACACTCAAAGGATTGAGCAACGAAGGCAAGCTTACCAAATGCCTTTTTAAACAACCTGTCTGTATGTGATGCAAACTTCAAAGATTGATATACGTGCACCCCTAGGTCCCTCTTCTATAGCATTCTGAGTCATATCGCACAAAAACAGACTGTTTGGTCCAACCAGCCATAGAACATAAAACATTACAGCACAGTACAGGCCATTCGGCCCCTGATGTTGTGCCAACCTGTGCAACCAACTTGAAGCCATTCGATCCTACCCTATTCCATTTTCATCCATATGTTTATCCATTGACCATTTAAATGCCCTTAAAGTTGACGAGTCTACTACTGTTGCAGGCAGTGCATTCCACGTCCCTACTACTCTCTGAGTAAAGAAACTACCTGTGACATCTGTCCTATATCTATCATCCATGTGCTAGCCATCCCCATCCGAGGAAAAAGGCTCTCACTGTCCACCCTATCTAACCCTCTGATGAATCAATTAAGTCAGCTCTCAACCTTCTCTCTGTTCGCCAAGCTGCGAATTTGTGTTGCAGACGTTTCGTCCCCTGTCTAGGTGACATCCTCAGTGCTTGGGACCCTCCTGTGAAGCGCTTCTGTGATCCTTCCTCTGGCGTTTGAATCTGCCACTTCCGGTTGTCAGTTCCAGCTGTCCGTTGCAGTGGTCGGTATATTGGGTCCAGGTCGATGTGCTTATTGATTGAATCAGTGGATGAGTACCATGCCTCTAGTAATTCCCTGGCTGTTCTCTGTTTGGCTTGTCCTATAATAGTAGTGTTGTCCCAGTCGAACTCATGTTGCTTGTCATCTGCGTGTGTGGCTACTAAGGATAGCTGGTCGTGTCGTTTCGTGGCTAGTTGGTGTTCATGGATGCAGATCGTTAGCTGTCTTCCTGTTTGTCCGATGCAGTGTTTTGTGCAGTCCTCCCATGCAAGGACTGCACAAAACACGACATAGGACAAATAGGAAGACAGCTAACGATCCGCATCCATGAACACCAACTAGCCACGAAACGACACGACCAGCTATCCTTAGTAGCCACACACGCAGATGACAAGCAACATGAGTTCGACTGGGACAACATTACTATTATAGGACAAGCCAAACAGAGAACAGCCAGGGAATTCCTAGAGGCATGGCACTCATCCACAGATTCAATCAATAAGCACATCGACCTGGACCCAATATACCGACCACTGCAACGGACAGCTGGAACTGACAACGGAAGCGGCAGATTCAAACCACTATAAATGCCGGAGGAAACATCACAGAAGCGCTTCACAGGAGGGTCCCAAGCACTGAGGATGTCACCTAGACAGGGGACAAAACGTCTGCAACACAAATTCTCAGCTCGGCGAACAGAACCACAACAACGAGCACCCGAGCTACAAATCTTCTCACAAACTTCTCTCTAATGAAAACAGTCTCAAGTCCCTCAGCCTTTCCTCATAAGAACTTCCCTCTATACCAGTCAACATCCTAGTAAATCTCCCCTACACCCTTTCCAAAGTTTCCCAATCCTTCCGATTATGTGGTGAGTAGAACTGTACACAGTACTCCAAGTGCGGCCACACCAGTTTTGTACAGCTGCAGCATGACCTCGTGGCTCCAAAACTCAATCTCTCTGCCAGTAAGAGCTAACACACTGTATGCCTTCTTAACAATCCTATCAATCAGAATGGCAACTTTGAGGGATCTATGTACATTGACACTGAGATCTCTTTGCTCATCTACATTACCAAGACTCTTACCAGTAGCCCAGTACTCGTTATTCCTGTTGCTCCTTTCAAAGTGAATCACTTTACACTTTTCCACATAAAACTTCATTGACACCTCTCAGCCCAGCTCTACAGCTTATCTATGTCCCTCTGTAACCTGCAACATCCTTCAGCACTATCCACACCTCCACCGACCTTAGGGTCATCCGCAAATTTATTTATCCATCCTTCTATGCCCTCATGTAGGTCATTTCACCCTAATCTACCTGCTTGGTCACCATCTCAAAGAACTCAATAAGCTTTGTCAGGCACAATCTAACCTTCACAACACCGTGTTGATTATCCCTAATGAACTTATTCCTCTCTAGATGATTAAAAATCCTATCCCTTATAACCTTTTCCAACACTTTACCCACAACCGAAGTAAGGATCACTGGTCTATAATTACCAGGGTTGTCTGTACTCCCCTTCTTGAACAAGGAACAACATTTGCTATCCTCCAGTCTGTGGCACTATTCCTGTAGACAATGATGACATAAAGATCAAAGCCAAAAGCTCTGCAATCTACCCACTGGCTTCCCAGAGAATCCTAGGATAAATCCCATCTACCCCAGGGGACTTGCATACTTTCACACTTTCCAGAATTGATAACACCTCCTCCTTGTGAACCTCAATCCCATCTAGTCTAGAAGCCTGTATCTCAGTATTCTCCTTGACAACATTGTTTTTTTCAAATGTGAATACTGACCAAAAATATTCATTTAGCAGTTCCCCTATCTTCTCTGACTCCATGCACAACATCCCCCTACTATCCTTGATTGGCCCTAATCTTTCTCTCATCATTCTTTTATTCCTGATGTGCCTATAGAAAGCCTAAGGATTTTCCTTGATCCTATCTGCCAATAACTTCTTCTGTCCCCTCCTGGCTCTTCTTAGCTCTTGCTTTAGGTCTTTCCTGGCTAACTTGTAACTCTCAAGTGCCCTAACTGAGCCTTCACATCTCATCCTAACAAGACCTTTCTTCTTCCTCTTGACAAGAGATTCAACTTCTTTATTAAACCACTGCTCCCACACTCAACCACTTCCCCTCTGCCTGACATGTATATACTTATCAAGGTCACACAGTAACTGTTCCTTGAATAAGCTCCACATTTCATAGAATATAGAACAGTACAGCACAGAACAGGCCCTTCAGCCCATGATGTTGTGTCGACCATTGATCCTCATGTATGCACCCTCAAATTTCTGTGACCATATGCATGTCCAGCAGTCTCTGAAATGTCCCCAATGGCCTTGCTTTCACAACTGCTGCTGGCAACGCATTCCATGCTCTCACAACTCTCTGTGTAAAGAACCCGCCTCTGACATCCCCTCTATACTTTCCTCCAACCAGCTTAAAACTATGACCCCTCGTGTTAACCATTTCTGCCCTGGGAAATAGTCTCTGGCTATTGACTCTATCTATGCCTCTCATTATCTTGTAGACCTCAATTAGGTCCCCTCTCCTCCTCCTTTTCTCCAACAAAAAAAGTCCGAGCTTAGTCAACTTCTCTTCTTAAGATAAGCCCTCCAGTCCAGGCAGCATCCTGGTAAACCTCCTCTGAACCCTCTCCAAACCATCCACATCTTTCCTATAATAGAAATGGACACAGTATTCCAAGTGTGGTCTAACCAAAGTTTTATGGAGCTGCAACAAGATCTCACGACTCTTAAACTCAATCCCCCTGTTAATGAAAGCCAAAACACCATATGCTTTCTTAACAACCCTGACCACTTGGGTGGCCATTTTAAGGGATCTGTGTACCTGCACGCCAAGGTCCCTCTCTTCCTCCACACTGCCAAGAATCCTATCCTTAATCCTGTACTCAGCTTTCAAATTCGATCTTCCAAAATGCATCACCTCACATTTATCCAGGTTGAACTCCATCTGCCACCTCTCAGCCCATCTCTGCATCCTGTCAATGTCCCTCTGCAGCCTATAACAGCCCTCTATACTGTCAATGACACCTCCAACCTTTGTGTCATCTGCAAACTTGCTGACCCATCCTTCAATCCCCTCATCCAAGTCATTAAAAAAAATTACAAACAGTAGAGGGTAAAGCCCTGTGGAACACCACTCACCACTGACTTCCAGGCAGAATATTTTCCTTCTACTGCCACTCGCTGTCTTCTGTTGGCCAGCCAATTCTGTATCCAGACAGCTAAGGTCCCCTGTATCCCATTCCTCCTGACCTTCTGAATGAGCCTACCATGGGTAACCTTATCAAATGCCTTGCTGAAGTCCAAATACACCACATCCACAGCTCGACCCTCATCAACTTTTCTAGTCACATCCTCAAAGAACTCGATAAGGTTTGTGAGGTATGACCTGCCCCTCACAAAGCCGTGTTGACTGCATTTAATCAAGCCATGCTCTTCCAGATGGTCATAAATCCTATCCCTCAGAATCCTTTCTAACACCTTGCAGACAGCAGACTTACTGGTCTGTAATTGCTGGGGATTTCCCTATTTCCTTTCTTATAGAGTCATAGAGATGTACAGCATGTAAACAGACCCTTTGATCCAACCCATTCATGCCGACCAGATATCCCACCTGCCAGCACCCAGCCCATATCCCTCCAAACCCTTCCTATTCATATACCCATCCAAATGCCTCTTAAATGTTGCAGTTGTACCAGCCTCCACCATATCCCCTGGCAGCTCATTCCATACATGTACCACCCTCTGCGTGAAAAAGTTGCACCTTAGGTCTCTTTTATATCTTTCCCCCCTCTCACCCTAAACCTCAGGTACGACTCCAGTGGAGAGTGAGGATGCAAAGATCTTTGCAAGTGGCGAAGCAATCGCATTTCTCATTTCCCAAAGCAGCCGAGGACAAATGTGGTCCGGGCCTGGCGACTTGTCAATCTTAATGTTTGACAAAACTTTCACCACATTAGCTTCCTCTATCTCTATCCATTCCAGCATGCACACCTGCTCTTCAAAGGTTTCATTCATTATAAAGTTCGTTTCTTTCGTAAAGACAGAAGCAAAAAACTCATTTAGGGCTTCCCCTATCTCCTCAGATTCCACACACAAGTTCCCTATGCTATCCCTGATCGGGCCTACTCTTTCTTTGACCATTCTCTTATTCCTCACATCAGTGTAAAATGCCTTTGTGTTCTCCCTAATCCGTTCTGCTAAGCCTTTCTCGTGCCCCCTCCTGGCTCTCCCCAGACCATTTTTGAGCTCCTTCCTCGCCTGCCTGTAATCCTCTAGAGCTGAGCTTGACCCTAGCTTCCTCCACCTTATGTAAGCTACCTTCTTCCTTTTGACACACTCCACCGCTCTCGTCATCCAAGGTTCCTTTGTCTTACCCCTTCTTGCCTGTCTCAGAGGGACATATTTATTCATCACTCGCAACAGTCTCCACATGTCTATAGTGCCTTTACCATGGAACAATTGCTCCCAGTCCATGCTTCCTAACTCATGTTTAATCGCATCATAGTTTCCTCTTCCCCAATTAAATATCCTCCCATTTTGCCTAATTCTCTCCTTCGCCATAGCTATGTAGAATGTGAGGCAGTTGTGGTCACTATCACCAAAATGCTCTCCCACCACAAGATCTGATACTTGCCCCGGTTCGTTTCCGAGCACCAGGTCTGGAATGGCCTCTCCCCTCATCGGCCTGTCAACGTACTGAGTTAGGAAACCCTCCTGAACACACCTTACAAAAACAGCTCCATTCAAATCTTCTGCTTGAAGGAGGCTCCAATCAATATTGGGAAAGTTAAAGTCACCCATTACAACAACCCTACTACGTCCACACTTTTCCAAAATCTGCTGACCTATGCTTTCTTCAATCTCCCTGCTGCTATTGGGGGGCCTGTAGTAAACCCCTAACGAGGTGACTGCTCCCTTGCTGTTCCTAATTTCCACCCATACTGACTCGGTAGGCAGATCCTCCTTGACAATGGAAGCTTCTGTAGCTGTGATTCTCTCTCTGATTAGTAGTGCTACACCCCCTCCTCTTTTCCCCCCTCCCTATTCTTTTTAAATGCTCTAAACTCTGGAACATCCAGCAGCCATTCCTGCCCCGAGATGTGCCCATCCCCTGTAGCTTCCTTCCCCATCCTGTGCATCCTAAATCTTGCCTCATTATGTCGTAATTGTCTTTCCCCCAGCAATAGCTCTTGCCCTGTGTTATATACCTATCCCTCTCTATCGCTAAAGAAAACATAACCAAACAAGGGAACAACATTTGCTATCTTCCAGTCTGTGGCACTATTCCTGTAGACAATGATGACATAAAGATCAAAGCCAATCTATCACCAAAGTCACTATCACCAAAGTGCTCATGGTGGCACAGTGGTTAGCACTGCTGCCTCACAGCGCCAGGGGCCCAGGTTTGATTCCAGCTTCGGGTGACTGTGTGGAGTTTACACATTCTCCCCGTCTCTGCGTAGGTTTCCTCCGGGTGCTCCGGTTTCCTCCCACTGTCCAAAGATGTGCAGGTCAGGTGAATTGGCCATGCCAAATTGCCCATAATATTAGGTGCATTAATCAGAGGGAAATGGGTCTGGGTGGGTTACTCTTTGGAGAGTTAGTGTGGGCTTGTTGGGCCAAAGGGCCTGTTTCCACACTGTAGGAAATCTAATCTAATCTACCTCCAAACCTTACACTTGGCCAGGTTCATTATCCAGTACCAAATGCAATGTGGCCTCGCCCCTTGTTGGCCTGTTTACGTACTGTGTCAGGAAACCATTCTGCACACATTGGACAAAAACTGACCCATCTAAAGTACTTGAACTATCATATTTCCAGTTAATATTTGGAAAGTTAAAGTCCCCTATAACAACTACCCTGTCACTCTCGCTCCTATCCAGAATTATTCTTGCTATACTTTCCTCTACATTTCTGGAACTATTTGGATGCCTGTAGAAAACTCCCAACAGATTTTCCTGTTTCTAACCTCAGCCTATACTACCTCAGTAGATGAGTCCACAAACGTTCTTTCTGCCACCGTAATACTATCCTTGACTAACAATGCCACACCTCCTCCTCTTTTACCATCTTCTCTGTTCTTACTGAAACATCTAAATCCTGGAACCTGCAACAACCATTCCTATCCCTGCTCTGCCCATGTCTCCGAAATGGCCACAACATCAAAGTCCCCAGGTACCAACCCATGTTGCAAGTTCACTCACCTTATTCTTAATGTTCCTGGCGTTGAAGTAGACATACTTCAAACCACCTTCCTGCTTGCCAGTGAACTCTTGTGACCTTGAAACCTCATTTCTGACCTCACTGCACTCAACCTCCTGGACATTGGAACTATAATTTAGGTTCCCATCCTCCAGCACAATTAAACCCTCCTGAAGAGCATTACCAACTCTCCCCCCGCCACCAACGATATTGGTATCCCTCTAGTTCAGGTGCAGACCATCCTGTTTGTGGAGATCCCACCTATCCCAGAATGAGCCCCAATTATTCCGGTATCCAAAACCCTCCCTCCTGCATCATCCCTGTGGCCATGTGTTCAACTCCTCTCTCACCCTATTCCCCTCCTCCCTAGCATGTGGCACAGGCAACAAACCGACGATAACAACTCTGTTTGTTCTAGCTCTAAGCTTCCAGCCTCGGTCCCTGAATTTCTGCTTTAAATTTCCATCCCTTTTCCTACCTATGTCATTAGTGCCTATGTGGACCACAACTTGGGGCTGATTCCACTCTCCCTCAAGGATCCCGAAAACAAGATCCATGACATCATGAACCCTGGCACCTGGGAGGCTACATACCAACCGCGAGTGTCTCTCGTTCCCACAGAACCTCCTATCTGTCCCCAACTTTGGAGTCCCCAGTGACTAATGCTCTGCTCATCTCCCCCCTTCTCTTCTGAGGAACAGGGACAGATTCTGCGCCAGAGATCTGAATGCCATGATTTACCCCTGGTATGACATCCCCCCACCTCCCACAGCATCCAAAATGGTATACTTGTTATTGGGGTGAACGGCCACAGGGGTTCCCTACACTGCCTGTCGGTTCCCTTTCTGTCCACTGACAGTAGGCGATCTACCTTTTTCTTGCACCTGAAGTGTCACTACCTCCCTGTAACTCCTTTCAATAACCCCTTCCACCTCCGAAATGGTCTGAAGTTCATCCAGTCCATGCTGACCATAATCCCAAAATAAACTAGTTCCACCTGCTTGCGCATGGCCCACCTTACTCCAAACCATTCCTATTCATGTATTTATCCAAATGTCTTTTAAATGTCATAACTGTATCCACACCCACCACTTCCTCTGAAGGTTCATTACACACACAAAGCATTGTGTAAAAAAAATGCCCCTCATTGTCTTTTTTAAATCTCCGCCCTCTCACCTTAAAAATGCACCCCAATCTTGAAATCCCCTCCCTAGGAAGAAGACACCTGTCATTCACCTTATCTATACCCCTCATTATTTTATAAACCTCTAAGGCTACCTCTCTACCTCCTACACTCCAGTGAAAAAGGTCCCTGCCTCTTCAGCCTGTCTTTATAGAGTCATAGAGATGTACAGCATCGAAACAGACCCTTCGGTCCAACCCATCCATGCCGACCAGATATCCCAACCCAATCTAGTCCCACCTGCTAGCACCCGGCCCATATTACTCCAAACCTTTTCTATTCATAAACCCATCCAAATGCCTCTTAAATGTTGCAAATATACCAGCCTCCACCATTTCCTCTGGCAGCTCATTCCATACATGTACCACTCTCTGTGTGAAAAAGTGCCTCCAGCACTTCCTCTGGCAGCTCATTCAATACACGTACCACCCTCTGTGTGAAACAGTTGCCCTGTAGGTCTCTTTTATATCTTTCTCCTCTCTCCCTAAACCTATGCCCTCTAGTCCTGGACTCCCCGACCCCAGGGAAAAGACTTTGCCTATTTATCCTATCCATGCCCCTCATAATTCGTAAACCTCTATAAGGTCACCCCCTCAGCCTCCGATGCTCCAGGGAAAACAGCCCCAGCCTGTTCAGCCTCTCCCTATAGCTCAAATCCTCCAACCCTGGCAACATCTTTGTAAATCTTCTCTGAACTCTTTCAAGTTTCACAACATCTTTCCGATAGGAAGGAGACCAGAATTGCATGCAATATTCCAACAGTGGCCTAACCAGTCCTGTACAGCCGCAACATGATCTCCCAACTTGTGTCCTCAATACTCTGACCAATAAAGAAAAGCATACCAAATGCCTTCTTCACTATCCTATCTAGCTGTGACTCCACTTTCAAGGATCTATGACCCTGTACTCCAAGGTCTCTTTGTTCAGCAACACTCCCTAGGACCTTACCATTAAGTGTGTAAGTCCTGCTAAGATTTGCTTTCCCAAAATGCAGCACTACGCATTTATCTGAATTAAACTCCATCTGCCACTTCTCAACCCATTGGCCCATTTGGTCAAGATCCTGTTGTAATCCGAGGTAATCTTCTTCGCTGTCCATTACACCTCCAATTTTGGTGTCATCTGCAAACTTACTAACTGTACCTCTTATGCTCGCATCCAAATAATTTCTGTAAATGACAAAAAGTAGAGGACCCAGCACCGATCCTTGTGGCACACCACTGGTCACAGGCCTCCAGTCTGAAAAACAACCCTCCACCACCACCCGCTGTCTTCTACCTTTAAGCCAGCTCTGTATCCAAATGGCTAGTTCTCCCTGTATTCCATGAGATCTAACCTTGCTACTCAGTCTCCCATGGGGAACCTTGTCAAACGCCTTACTGAAGTCCATATAAATCACATCTACTGCTCTGCCCTCATCAATCCTCTTTGTTACTTCTTCAAAAAACTCAATCAAGTTTGTGAGACATGAATTCCTACACACAAAGCCATGTTGACTATCCCTAATCAGTCTGTCCCTTTCCAACATCCTGTCCCTCAGGATTCCCTCCAACAACTTGCCCACCACCTAAACCCTCTTGATCCAGAAACATCCTGGCAATTGTCTTAGGAACCCTCTCCATCTTAATAATATTTTTCAGTACCCAGGACCTAAGCGCTGGAATTTCTTCCCGAAAACTTCTCCACTTCCCTCTCTCCTCTTTTATGTCTGTTTAAAATCAGCTCTTTGATCAGAATTGTAGTCAACTGCCCCAAACGCTCTGTTGAAACTTTGTCATTTTTGTCAGTGAATGCTCTTGTGGAAGGCAGCATTTTACCACATCGAAGACACTATCTGAAGTGCAAGTCATCTCTTTTTAAAATTCATGTATGAATAGCAGCTTTGATGGCTGGGCCAGAATTTATTAGCCATCCCTAATTGCCCTTAGTAATGCAGTGGCAAGTTGCTTTCTTGAATTCCTGCAGTCCATTTGCTGTAGGTACACCTACAATGCTGTTAGAGGGGCATTACGGCATGTTGACTCAGCAACAACAAAGGAACAGTCAGAATAATTCCAAGTCAAGATGGTGAGCAGTTAGGATAGGAACTTGCAGGTTGGGTTTCCACATATATGCTGCCCTTGTCTTTGTAGATATTTGTGGTTGTTGATTTGGAAGCTGATGCCTAAAGAATTTGGTGAATTTCTTGGTGCTTTCACATTGAACACTAAATTATCACAACTTTAATCACTGTCACTTTAATCCTCTGTCCTCATTATTCCACAACATCCAAGCAATCATTTCTCACAGTTTTTGAAATCAATTTGAATCATTACCAAGCAAAACAGCTTTTCAACTCAGTTTCAAATAGAGGTCATGAAGATAGCCAAGAAGGAGCAGGAATTTTGGCAATATTTCCCTTATTTCCTTTCCCCTCCTCAGTAAGATTTGGCAAAGGTAGAAAATTTCCTCCCAAATATCTCATGTGTAAATCAACAAACAGGATATATTGTGATTCATTTATCATTCAGTTTTCCTTCTATATGCAAAAGTATTTCAAAACAAGTGAAACATAAGTTCTGATGTATTATGCGCCAAACTCTAAAGATCGTCACTGTTCATCTTTTAACTACAGATAATTTACCCTAAATGTGTACAAGTCATGGTTACACTTTAAATGTAGAGGAAAAGGTGACATTAAAAATGCAGCATGGAAACAGGCCATTCAACAAAGAAAACAGTCCATGTTGTCAGAGCTTATTTTCAATTTGAGCTTCCGATTTTCCTCAACTAACTTTTGGCGATAAACTCTATTCCCTCCTCCCTTATATGCCAATCTTCCCTTTAAGTGCATCTGTAATACGTCCCAGTTACTCAGTGGCATCAAATTTCATACACAGTAAAAGGCAGCGTTGATGTTGAGGGCATACAGTCTACCTCGCTTCTGGAATTCAACTCTATTGTCCACATTTGAGGAGAAAGTGAGGACTGCAGATACTGTAGATCAGAGTTGTGAGTGTGCTGCTAGAAAAGCACAGCATCTGAGGAGCAGGAGAAATGACGTTTTGGACAAGAGCCCATCATCAGAAATGGCTCTTGCTCGAAATGTTGATTGTCCTGCTCCTCAGATACTGTCCACATTTGAACTAAAGCAGTAATGAGCTCAGGAGCTGAGTGGCCCTAATGTAACCCAAAACTGACTGACTATGAGCAGGTTATTGCTAAACAAGTGTTGATCAATAACACTGTTGATAACACCTTCAATCACTTTTCTGATGGTCAGGTTTACATTGGTAGTCGTTAGCCGAGTTGGGTTTATCCTGCTATACACAACGTACACTGGGTAAATTTCTACATTGTTAGGTGGATGCCAGTGTTGCAACTATACTGCAACAGCTAGACTGGAGGCATAGCAAGTTCTGGAGAATACACCTTTGATATTGCTGCTGGGATGTTGTCAGTGCCCAGATCCTGTACAATATTCAGTACCTCCAGCCATTTCTTGACATTGTGTGTAGTGAACCAAATTGGCTGAAGACAGGCATTTATGATGCTGGAGACTATGGAAGAGGCGGAGATGGATTATCCACTTCATACTTCTGGATGAAATACGCTGCAAATGCTCCAGCCTTATCTTTTGTACTGATGTTCTGGACTCCCCCATCATTGAGAGATGAATCTTGTTTGTGTCCATAAAGTGATGCCAGATAGTGTAACAATGCCATTTGGTCCTGTATAGAGAGAGAGAGAGAGACTAATAACCCGCTGGACAGATAAAGCAAAGACATTTCTACAAAGGTCCCCAATTAATTACAACCCATTATCATTCATGCCATCAAAGTGCCGACAATAAAGTTTGATTTTCCTCTCCCTCTCACCACATCTCAATGTAGTCCCTACAGCTGGGGTGGAGTTGATACTGGAGCTTGTTGTTCCTAGAGATTTGGTCAGATGACCCCGGTGCCATATGTGTCTGGGCAGGCCAGACATGCTAGTGGTTTTCTTACCTGGTACAAGTTGTCTCTCCTTGGTTTGAATTTCCGAGGTCAGAAGAGGGCAGGCAGGGGGTCCTGGAGGTCCTGGGAACATCTGGAGTGCCCTGACTAGAGACATTTGGGGGGCTAGTGTATGGTTTCTCTTCTGGCTGGATCCATACTGGCAGATTCCCCATCGCCATGCTTACAGTCCTGAGGACCAATGGCTGGGGCAGTGGAGTGCTGGTGTGTGAACCTTTCCAGCAGACCCTGAGACTACTGGACCTGAGTGTCCAAGACAACCTTCAAACTGTCCATGAAAACATGATTCACAGTATTGCTGTAGCTCCTGGGCAGTGCCATTGTGTTCCACATAACTGTCTGCCACTCTTATTCTTCCCTGCAACATGTGGATGAAGTCTCTGATTGCCAACACCATAGGGTTCTCTGCTGCCTGGAGCTGAGCAGGTGCCTGGTCTCCAGCAGTCCTATGAGTGCCGGATGTATCTCCCACAGCTAGCTGTTGAACTGTTGCAGTAAAGTGCTCACCAGCTTGTGCACCAACAACCTTAAAACTAGCATTCCCTCAAGTGTCAGTATCTGGTTTGCTGGGGGGTGCTGATGCTTCTCTTGAGACCTCAGTACTCTCATCCTCAGTGGTCCAAGAGGTGGTTTCTGGGGGATCCCAGCATTTTCCGCAAAGGTGGCAAAGATGCTGGTAGTACCTGCAAGATATAAGGGAGAGAAGGTTTCGCAGACACTGGTTAGAAGTGTTACTTACACGGTTGTTGGGATAGGGATGTCTTTACATTCCCACATTCTTTGAAGTTTGGGTCAGATGTAGGTCGGGTGGTAAGGAAGGCATTTTGCATGCTTGCCTTCATTGCTCAGACCTTTGAGTGTAGGAATTGGAACATGATGTTGGTTTGTTGGTAAGGTCTCTTCTGGAGTATTGTGTCCAGTTCTAGTCACCCTGTTATAGGAATGATATTAAACTGGAAGAGGTTTACCAGGATATTGCTAGGAATAGAGGGTTTGAGTTATAAGGAGAGGCTGAATAGGCTGGGACTTTTTTCAGAGCTGAAAATGTGTTGCTGGAAAAGCGCAGCAGGTCAGGCAGCATCCAAGGAGCAGGAGAATCGACGTTTCGGGCATGAGCGCTTCTTCATGCCTGAAACGTTGATTCTCCTGCTCCTTGGATGCTGTCTGACCTGCTGCGCTTTTCCAGCAACACATTTTCAGCTCTGATCTCCAGCATCTGCAGTCCTCCTGGGACTTTCTCCTGGGACTTTATTCACTGGAGCATAGGAGGTTGAGGGGTGACCTTATAAAGATTTATAAAATAATGAACTCTATATATAAGGTGTCTGTTCCCTGAGGTTGGGTATTTCAAGACTCAGGGACATATTTTTAATGTGAGAGCAGAAAGATTTAAAAAAGACTTGAGGGTCAATTTTTTTACACAGAGTGGTTCGTGTATGGAATGAACTTCCAGAGGAAGTGGTGGATGCAGGTACAATTACAATGTTTAAAAGATAAGTACATGAATAAGAAATATGTGGAGGGATATGGGCCAGGCAAATCATCAACCACTGGTGGTCCCTCGCAGACGAGGATGACTCTCTTCCACTCTCAGGTAGGTGGCTGTACATATTGATGTGACTATCAAAGGCTCTGTTATATTTGGGGCAGAAGATGGTCATGGGAAGGGATGGGTGTGGCATTGGAATGGCAGCACACTCTTTTCTGTGTTTTCGCCTTACTTTGTTCCGATGACCAGTCTCAAGGTGCTGGATGGCTTCCTGGATGCTCCTCCTCCACTTTAGACTGTCTTGGGCCAGTGATTCTCAAGTGTCTGTGGGAATGCCACACCTCGCCAGTGGTGAAGTCTTGAGGGTATTAACTGAACTGCTTCCTCTGTTCACAAGGGGCTTGCCTGTCATATAGGAACTGGACGTAGAACACCTGCTTGGGGAGTCTCATGTCGGTCATGCCGATGAGGTGCCAAGCCAATCATAGCTGATCAAGGGTAGTCAGCACCTCAATGGTCAGGATGTTGGCCTGACTAAGGATGTTGGTGTGGGTGCATCTTCCTTCCCAGTGGATTTGCACGGTCTTGCGTAGGCAACGTTGGTTGCTACTGCACCAGTACCTTGGGATGTGTGTTCTAGACAGTTCATGTCTCAAGCCATATAAGATGCCAGGAACTACCACAGCTCTGTAAACCATGACCTTGATGTCAGATTTAATGTTGTCCTAGAAGACCCTTTTTCCTCAGGTGACTGAAGGCTGTACTAGCACACTGGAGGTAGTGCTGGATCTCAACACTCCCCAGGTGCTGGAAGTGCCCATTATTCTCTAAGGCCTCCCCATGGACCTTGATAATCAGGGTTCACGCCACAATGCTAGGCCAGATTGGTGGTGGACGTTCATCTTGCGAATGTTCAGTGTGAGACCTATACTCTCACATATCTCCATAATGGTGCTGACAATGTTCCAGGTATATCCTTGAAGATTGCACATACAGAAGCATCATGTGCGTACTGCAGCTCAATGATGTTGGTTGGGGTGACTTTGGTTTGGCTTGAAGGTAGTAGACATTGAATAAGTTCCTGCTGGTTCTGCAAGTTAGCTCCACTCTAGTGGGAAGCTTGTTCATCCTACCAGAATGCATGATTTCACACCTTCATAGCACACATGGAAGTCTTTCAGGCTGTCTTGGAAAGAGCAGATGTGTTCAGTGCTGCATTTATAATTCCTTTGACATGATCCTGGAACCCTCATGAAAGCTGATGAGTGAAATCTGACCCACCACAATGCTAGGTAAACTGGTTCAGATCGCCCCTGGCAAACATTTTCTCTCCCATCATCCTTCACCTTTTGCCAATGTTTTGGAATTGACAGCATCTGGTTGTTGACCTACTCACCTGATTGAATAATTTTCTTTTTCCATCAAAATTGCTCATTATATTGAAAACTTGTATTAATTCATCTTTTAATTGTCTCAGTTTCAAGAATGGTCTTGACCTTATCAGCAGCATGGTGGCTCAGTGGTTAGTACTGCTGCTTCACAGCGCCAGGGACCCAAGATCGATTCCAACCTCTGTGTGGAGTTTGCATGTTCTCCCCATGTCTGTGTGGGTTTTGGCTGGGTGCTCAGGTTTCCTCCCACAGTCCAAAGATGTGCAGGTAAGGCAGATTGGACATGCTAAATTGCCTGTTGTGTTCAGAGATGTGCAAGCTAGGTGGGTTAGCCATGGGAAGTATATGGGTACAGGGGTGGGTCTGGGATGCTGTACAGTATCGACCCATTGGGCCAAATGACCTGTTCCACACTGAAGTCCCTCATCCCTATTAAAACGGTGATAAATCTCCTCTCTATCCTTTCCAGCTCTCCTGAAGGGATGGTGTCTGTAACACTCCAATTAAAGACGACAGCTATCCTAAAATTGTTGTGAAGAGTAGGCATTAACTGCTTGCACATTTGAATTTGTAGATATTGTTAATCCATCTGTTCAGACATGCAATGTTTATATCATTATCGAATGTCATGCATGAAAGGCTTGATAAATTTGTGACATCAATTAGTCTGCAGTCTCACCATCTCATTCGAATAAATCTTTCCACACCAGTGTTCTTTGTTTGCTAATGAAACTTTAAGCTGCCGGCAAAGTAATAATTCTCATTCCAGTTTATGTAATTATAGCTACATAGACAGAAAGTAACCTTCGTGTAAGTCCTTAGACTTTGACTATTTAATAGGTAAAGAGTGAATTCAAGGAGCTCACTATTCTATATTCACTCAATAGTATTTTATGTCCCATCATTTGAACAATGAAGAGATGATAAACATCACATGAGACATGATAGATTCAATTTCCACTGCTATTGTATTTCATAGAATCCCCACAGTATGGAAGCAGGCCATTCAGCCCACATTGACCTTCCAAAGAGCATCCCCTCAGACCCACCCCTATCCTGCATTCCACATGGCTAACCCCATCTAGCCTAAACACTATAGTCAATTTAGCATGGCCAATCCACCTAATCTGCACATCTTTGGACTGGGGGAGGAAACCGGAGCACCCAATGGAAACCCACAGAGACAATATGCAAACTCTACACAGTCACATGAGGCTGAAATTGAACCTGGGTCCCTGGAGCTGTGAGGCAGCAGTGCTAACCACTGAGCCACTTTGTCACCCAATTATCTTCCCAATTGAAAAAACAACAACACATTCTGAGGGCATGCACACTGAAGAATCTAGTGAATGAATGTTCTTCTACAAAATCTCATATTACTGTGGATTCATAGAATTGTTAAGCACAGAAGGAAATCATTTGTCCCATTATGCCTGCATTGGTTCTGTTACCTGCTGCCCATCTCCTACCTTTTCCACACATCCTGGCACTCTACTTCTACCCAAATAATCATCCCATTTCCTTTCAATGTGTCAATTGAACCTGCTTTCACAACACTTCCAGAAGACCCTAACTACTTGCTGTGTGAGAAAGCTTTTTCTCAAAACATCCTTGCTTTGTTTGCACTTTAAATCTATATCCTCTCATTCATTTTCCTTGTACGAGTGTGAACAGCTTCTCCCTATCTACTCTGTCCAGTCTGCTCATGATTTTGAAAACTTCTACCAAATCTCCATTCAGCCTTCATCACTCCAAGAGGAACTGTTTCAATTTCTTCAATCTATCCTCATCACTGAAGTTTCTCATTCCTGGAACCATTCTTATAAATTGTTTCTGAACTCTCTCCAGAGCATTCACATCTTTCCTGTAATGTGGTGTCCACAGCTGTACACAATAGTTCGGCTGTTGTCTTAACAAGTGAGTTGTACAAGTTCAACAGCTCTTCATCGCTCTTGTACTATATGTACAAAGCTTTATTTACTGCTGTCTATTTGTCTTGCCACCTTCAATGATCTGTGCAAAAAACATTCAGACCCCTCTGCTTCTGCACTCTCTTTAGAATTGGACCTTCATTTAGATTCGATTACCTACAGCATGGAAACAGGCTCTTCGACCCAACCAGTCCACACTGACCTTCCGAAAAGTAACCCATCTCCCTCTGATTAATGCACCTATCACTATGGGCAATTTAACATGGCCAGTTCACCTGACCTGCACATCTTTGGACTGTGGGGAGGAAACCAGAGCACCCAGAGGAAACCCACGCAGGCACAGGGAGTTGCCCGAGGGACTGGAATTGAACCTGGAATCCTGGTGTTGTGAGGCAACAGTGCTAACCACTGAGCCACCATACCACCCAGTGACATTGTCTTTCAATGTTCTTCTGACCTAAGTACATCACCTCACACTTCTTTACATTGAGCCTCACTTGCCATCTATCCCCCCACCCCCCCCCCAACTCCAACTTGTCAATATCCTTCTGGAGTTTACAATTCTTTCAAGTTGATTGTAATCCGCAAACTTGGAAATTGTCCCCTGCACACCAAGATCCAGATCATTAATATATATCAGGAAAAGTGAGGCTCCCATTACTGATCCTGGGGGTTTCCATTACAGTCTGAAAATTAACCTTTGGCCGTTACTGTCTGTTACCTATCACTCAGTCTATTTTGTATCCATTTCATCAATTTAGTATCCATATTATGTTTGTTTGGCTAAATCTGGCTTACATTGAATCTTTATGGAAGCCTTTTACTCCACAAGGCCTCGCAAGATTCCTTCCTTGCCCAATCTTATAGATGGTCCTCATTAATGACCTGCTATGCCAATGTGATATCTCTCACATCTGATTTCCACCCCAGCTTATTGCTTGCTGTTCCAGGAACTCTCACCACTCAGCAGATATCCACCAAAAGTCTCACACTCCATTGGGACTATGCACGCATATTGACATTCCAAAGCTGTTCTGCTTGGTCAAGGAGAGAGTATGAACACGTTGGAATAAAGCAAAAGTGGCACAATGATTCTCCAATGGGTAACAAGTGATCCTGGTGGACAGGGTTAGCCTAGAAGAGGAGTATCTTCTTCCTGGAGGAATAGTGCCACCAGACACTACTAGCTTAGTTTGAGGTCACCACCTAGGTCAAAGCCTCCATCGAGTGTGGTGGAATGGTCAACAATGCAGAAACAAGGTCAACGATATTCTCTGCTTTGCCAAGATAAATGATCTATCCTTATCTCTGCTACCTCACCTATCACTCTCTCTCAATTTACATCCTCCTGCCAATGTCCTCACCACTAACCCTGTCTGGCCTCTGTGATGCCTCCTAAGCGCTTCAGTACAACCCACCACCTTTGCTCCTCATGTGCTAACCAGTGTCATCTCACTCATTCCTCTATCTTTTCTTTTACAGGAGATCACAGTCTGTAACAGGGTAGAGGGAGTCCATATGGGTAAAGTGGCACCTAATGTCTGTGCTCTCACCCTCCACAAGGAGAAAATCCTAGCCTTCACAGGAGAATACTGGGACTACTCCTGCAAGGATGCCAAAACATCCGTGTGCTGACAATCAAGTAAACGTTACTGCTTGTTTCACCGTAACTCTCAAATTAACCCCGTTGTTAGTGTCGATCATTTCACACCACCTCTAACCACTGGTCATGATGCCTTCTCTTTCTTTTGCCTTGCAGGTTTCACTGGATTTCCATGACCTCTTTGGTGAAATCATGCTCTCCTGGAGGAGAATCAGAGGAAACATTGCCAAGGCTACCCCTTGCAACTCCCAGCAGCTCAGATACTGACACCTTGGGAGTCCCTTATTTTAAAGTGTATTGGTACACAAGCTGGTAACAGCTCTGTAGTTGGCAGAAGGAAAAAAACCCGGGCTGCTGGAACTGGGAAGACTGTCAGTGGCTTGTACAACCCCAGGTAGTAGAAGATTCTGTGGTGTTGGCAATCAGAGACTTCATCCATATGCACAGGGAGGGATGGGAGTGACAGACCTGGGATCCAATTACCCTTATTGGAAAGAAGTTGCAGCAAGGCAGTGAATGCTGTGATATGTCTGGTTCCCTCCAGTTTAGGTTGGGAACTGTCAAGGAGAGTTAGGCCTAGCAGCCTGGGGCACTGCTGGACACACACATACACCTACACTCCTTTCTTCACCTCAGCCATTGGTGCTCAGGACTGAAGACAGGGTGACAGCGGATTGGGGAACTGTGACCCTTCCTTACAAGGGGACAGGACACTTCCAGAAGGCACCCAGCTGGAGATAGAACCTCACACACAGGCCCCTCAGCAATTTCCACTCAGGACATTGCAGAGGAGGGTCAACCTGCTGAAGTAAGAAAGTGATTTGTAAAGATGGCATAAAAGAATCTATAAATGGGTAAAGATAGGATAAATGAGTCAGCAAAGATCTGGGAAATGGAGTACAATGTGGAAAAGCATGACATTGTCCATTTTGGCTGAAAGAATTATCGGTTGTCTGTTTGTGCTGCCCATTTCAACACCAGTGAACACAATGATTACAACTCTGCTGTTAATACAATGTGCATCTTTATTTATCACTCAGTAAGCTTAACAGCACAGCAGAAAATTGTATCAGGTCAAAAACAAATCTGCCTCAGACTCACTACTGAAATATAGATAATACTCACACTGGTGAGGTTTCAGTCACTCAGCTGGGTCTTTTGTTCTTCTCCGAACTCTGAGCTGAGGTTCCTGTTTCTGAAATGGTTGTTCCCCAGGTTACATTGCCAATCCTTCAAAACAGTTACTTTTATATGTCTCTTCTTGAAGGTTCAAGATAGTTTGTTTCCTGACCGGGACTCTGGATTCAATGCACAAGATACATTTGTTTCATTGTCCTCTTTTCTATTTAACTTAGTAGCCTTGATAACCACGAAGACCAAGCAGTCTTTAGAAGCCGTTATCACCAGATTTCTGCTTAACAAACAGTGCCTTGTTCTGCCAGGGCTGTTGTTCCTGTGATTTTGGCCACTTTTTCTCATCATCCTGTAGACATTTAGCTGTTAACCATTCTGTAGGAATTAATATTCAGCCATTGGGCTTCATTATTAAGAATAAATATATTTTCTAAATGCTAAAAGGTTGCAGAGTTCTAAGATGCAGGGGGATCTGGGTGTCCTAGCATATTAATTGCAGAAGGTTAGTTTGTAGGTATAGCAAGTAATCAGAAAGTTAATAAAATGAAATGTTTTATTGGGGGGGTTGAATGTGAGAGTAGGGAGGTTATGCTTCGGTCATTGGTGAGACTGTATCTGGAGTATAGTGTGTATTGCTGGCCACTGTGCATGTGGAAGGATGTTACTATATTGGAAGCAGTTCAAAGAAGGTTTTCTAGACTAATACCCAAAGGAACAGGTTGCCAATGAGGAAAGGTGATGTTTATATATCCTGTGCAGTTTAGAAGAATCAGAGGTGACTTATAGACACAGAAAAAGGCCCTTTGGTCAATCGAGTCTGCATGGTCAAAAACAAACACCTAACTATTCTAATCCCATTTTCCAGCACTTAGTCCAAAGCCTTGTACACTTTAGCATTGTAAGTGTGCATCTAAACCATTTCACAAGGTTACTTGGGCAACTAGTCCAGAAGATCAAACTGGATGGAATCCATAGTGAGTTGAAAAGTTGCTTACGAAATTGGTTTGGTCATAGAAGACAGAAGGAGTTGTGGAGGGTTGATTTTCTGACTTGGAGGTCTATCACCAGTAGTGTTCTGCAAGGATCAGTGCTGGGACCTCTGTTGATTGTAATACATGTAAATGATTTGGATGAAAATATCAGTGGACTGATTAATAAGTTTGCAAATGACATGAAAATTGGTGGAGTTGTGGATAGTGAAGGAGAATTTCAAAGGATGCAGCAGGAGATAGATCAGCTGGAAAGTTGGAGGTAAAATGCCAGATGGAATGTAATCTGGACCAGTGTGAGGAAATGCATTTTGGGAGATCAAATGCAACAGGAAAGTATGCGGTAAATGGCAGGGCCCTTAGGAGCATTGATGTACAGAGAGATCTTAGGGTCCAAGTTCATAACTCCCTGAAAGTGGCAGCACATGTGGATAGGTGGTAGAAGGCTTGCCTTCATTAGTCTGAGTTAAAAATCACACAACAGATTATAATCCAACAGGTTTATTTTGAAGTACAAGCTTTTGGCGTGCTGCTCCTTCATTAAATGGCTAATGGGGCAGGATCACAGGACACAGAATTTATTGTAAAAGATCAAAGTATCATACAACAGATGTGATGCATTGAACAAACTTAGATTGCTGTTAAGTTTTAATCACGTAGAATTGGTTGGAGATTTCAATTCATTAATATATAAATCCCAGAACTTCTTTCAAGTCACATTCCCGAGATAACTTAAGGCTTTATAAAAACAAAGGTGACATCTCAGCTCAGACAATGCATTAAAGGTGTGAGGTTAAGAGTCTACCTGTATTCCAACCTTGAATCAGACTAGTTCTATTTCCAAAGTAGGAATTTATAAAATGTCACATGGACTGACTGGCTACAGATTGTGTGTTTTGTTTCACAAAATAGAAACATCTACAAATAAAAATTTGCAAATGCAAATTCACCACTCCAGTCCAACACCAGCGCTTCCACTTTAATTAGTCTGGACATTGACTATAAAAAGATGACAAGTCAAGCTGCAACTGTATGAGACTTTTTTCAAGTCACGTTCGGAATACTGTGTGCAGTTATGGTGGCTGCAAAATAGGGAGGATGTGGAAGCTTGGGAAAGGTGCAAACGAGGTTTACCAGGATGTATATTTGCTATAGAGAGAGGTTGGACAAATTTGAATTGTTTTCGCTTGAGCATTGGAGGCTGACCTGATAGAAATAGTCAAAATCATAGATAGGGTAGATAGTTGGAGTCTTTTTCCAGGGAGGAAATGCCAAATACGAGAGAGAATAAGTATATGGTGAGAGGGAAAGTTTAAAGGAGATATGCGAGGGAAGTGTTTATGCAGAGAGTGGTAGGTGCTTGGAGTGTGCTGCCAGGGAGGTGGTAGAAGCGGATACATGACAGCAAGAGAAAATGTATTGGGCAAACTTTTGGAATTGGAGGCAGACAAGTCCCAGGGGCTGATGGCCTCCATTCTAGGGTCTTAAAGGAAGTGGCAGCAGATACAGTGGATCCATTGGTATTCCAAAATTCCCTGGATGCAGAAATTCCCCTATTTAAAAAAAGGGAGGGAAGTAGAAGGTGAAATCCTATAAACCTGTTAGGTCAACATGTTTCATTCAGAAATGATTAGAATTCATTATTAAGGAAATAATAACAGTGCATTTAGAAAGTCAAAATACAATCCTTCAGAGTCAAATGGAATTTTGGCATTTATTGTTAAAGATGTATAGAAGTAGGGAAGTTTCGCTGCAATTGTATAAGGCATTAGGAGACTGCACTTGGAGTATTGCATACCATTTTGGTCCCCTTACTTTAGGAGGGATGTAATTGCATTGGAGGTAGTTCAGAGGAGATTCATGAGATTGATTCCAGAAATGAAGGGCTTGTCTTTTGAAGAGTGTTTGAGCTATTAAGCCTACATTAACTAAAGTTTAGAAGAATGAGAGGAGGTGTAAGTGAGGTATACAAGACGCTTAAAGGCATTGACAAAATAGAAATAGAAAAGATATTGCCTTTTGTGGGGCAGAACAAAAGGTTTTTTTTGGATAAGGAGTAACAAATTTAAAATAGAGACGAGAAATTACTTCTCTCAAACAGAGAGACCTAAGTGCATAATTTTTTGAAGTTTGTGTCACATATACCGAGTGTAGTTAAGAAGGCATTTAGCACACTTGCCTTCTGTAGTGATTGGAAGCTAGTGGACTTCGTTGACTTTGAGATACTTGATTAGGGTTGTTAACCTGGGCCAACCAGGAAAGGAGAAAGTGAGGACTGCAGATGCTGGAGATCAGAGCTGAAAATGTGTTGCTGGAAAAGCGCAGCAGGTCAGGCAGCATCCATGGAACAGGGCTTATGCCTGAAATGTCGATTCTCCTGTTCCTTGGATGCTGCCTGACCTGCTGCGCTTTTCCACCAACCAGGAGAGCCCTGGCTGACCAATGTAACCAGGAGATTTAGAGTCTCCTCAGTTAGGGGAGTGACTCTGTGCTGGTTTCTGCTTTTTTTGGGAGGTGGGTGGGAAGAACCTGATCCTGCTGAATTATTTAGCTAGTTTGTTAACTGTGTGTTACTCTTTTCTCCTTCACTTTGAGAAAAGGACAATGCTGATTTTGTGGCAGGGCTTAGTCCTTGGACTCTAGGCCTTTTTGTATGTGTTTTAACTTTTTTTTTGGTGTTTAGACTGAGCCCTTGTGAGAAAATACATCTTACCAGATGACCTGTTCCTGTGGGTAGACCTGACCCTAGGACTAGACCTCTACAGAGGTTGAACATCTGTGTGTGCTGGGAGGTGAGCACATGCTGAATCCTGGAGTTTGGGAGTTGACCCTACCTTCTGGGAGTGGACCAAAACCCCCATGACACTAAGGTTGGAGGTGTTGTCGATAGTATAGAGGGCTGCTGCAGTGTGACATAGACAAAATGCAGAGCTGCGCTGAGAAGTGGCAGATGGAGTTCAATCTGGATAAATGTGAAGTGATGCATTTTGGATGGTTGAACTTGAGTGCTGAATATAGGATTAAAGGCAGGATTCTTGGCAGTGTGGAGGAACAGAGAAATCTGGGTGTACTAGTACACCCCTCAAAGTTGCCTAACCCACCCTCCGACTCTCTGGGTGACCAGCATTGGGGTGGCCTACCCACCCTCTAGCTCTCAGGGAGACAGCTTTCAGAATGACCTGTGAGTCTCCCAGCTCACTGTAAGATCTTCCAGACCCAGGGACACAACACAGTGCAGGTGATAATCCAACAAGCAACAAGACAGTCAGTTACCAACAAACAGAGTCCTTTCTGGTACAGAGTCCATAACCATAAATAGTTCTCTTCAAAATGTAGAGTCCATTCCCAGGAATGGAGTCCACTCCAGCATACAAAGTGCCTTGTCTGGAATGGAGTCCACTGCTAAAAACAGAGTCCACAACTGAGGGCAGAGTCCACTCCTGAAGGCAGCAAATGCACACCCCACAGCACACAGCTGTTCAGTCTCCAGAGTGTCCTGACCCATCCATAGAGAACCAGGCCCACTCTCAGGAACACAGTACATTGGAAAGGTACATAGAAAAGTACACCACAGAACAGGCCCTTTGGCTCACAATGTTGTGCCATGATTTGATCATGATGTAAAATATAGTAACTTAACCTACGCACCCTCAACTCACTGCTATCCATGTGCATGTCCAGCAGTCACTTAAATGTCCCCGATGTCTCCGCTTCCACCACCACAGCTGGCAACACATTCCATGCATTCACAACTGTGTAAAGAACCTACGTGTGACATCTCCTTTATACCTTCCTCCTAATATCTTCAAACTATGACTTCTCATGCCAGTCAATCCTGCCCTGGGGAAAAGTCTCTGGCTATTGATTCTATCTATTCCTCCCATTATTTCATACACCTCAATCAGGTCTCCTCTCTTCCTCCTTCTCTCCAGAGAGAAAGTCTGAGCTTATTCAATCTTTCTTCCTAAGGCAAGCCCTCCAGTCCAGGCAGTATCCTGGTAAACCTTCTTTGCACGCTCTCCAAAGCCTACTATCTTTCCTATAGTAGGACAACCAGAACTGGACACAATATTCCAAGTGTGGTCTCACCAGGGACTTGTAGAGCTGCAGCAAAACCTCACAGCTCTTAAACTCAATCCCCCTGTTAACAAAAGCCAAAACACCTTTCTTAACAACCCAGGGAAGGGGAAGGTAGGCCGTCCTCTGTGCTGTCACTCTGGGTGGGAACTGGGGTGGACTGTCCTAGAGGTGGCCAGAAGGTGTGAAGGGTGGTTAGGGAAGGCTGTCCTGACTGCTGTCATCCTGAGGGGAATTGGAGAAGTAGGATGGGCTGTTCTAGAAAGTGTGTCAGGGCAGACTGGAAGGGGCTGCCTTAGAGTGGCCGGAAGGAGGAAGGGATGGGTGGGTTGCTGGGGATCTGTATTTTATGCAGAGTTTTTAAAATCTAATTGGACTTTCTTATGTTGTTACTATTTTGTCATGATTGAAACTGGTATTTGAGGTTAGTCCTCATTTCCCTGAGAACTAGTTGAACGGTAAGGTTTGGGGCCTAGCTTTGCTGCTCCTCTCACCTGTAAAATTGCTGTCTCTCTGTATACAGCTGTTACAGTTTTGTAAACTGTATTGTTTAATTTAAAAAAGTAACCAGGAGATTGAGTCTCCTCAGTTTAGGGAACTGACTCAGTGCTGGCCTGTGCTATAGTCAGTGTGTTATGGCTGCTGTTGGTTTCTGCTGCTCTTTTTTGGGGGGGTGGGTGTGGAGAAGGTGGGAAGCATGGGAAACCTGATTCCTAAACTGATATTCCATTTTTAGTGAGGACTGATTTCTAAACTGCCTGATCCATACAGACAATGTGTTTCAGGTGTAACTCAGTTCTCATCAGGGGATTATTGTTTCACTGGCTGGTTACAGCCTGTATTTTACTTTTTGTTTCTCTCTTTGTCCTTTTCTCAATGTTGATTGATTTTTGTGGCAGAGCTTAGCCCTTGGACTCTAGTTTTCTTTGTTTTTTGTATGTGTCCTCACTTTTTTTTTGGTGTTTGGACTGAGCCCTTGTGAGAAAATAAACTTTTCAGATGAGCTGTTCCTGTGGGTCGGCCTGGCCCTGAGCCTCTGCAAAGACTGAACACCTGTGTGTGTGCTGGGAGGTGAGCACTTGCTGCATCCTGGAGTTTGGGAGTGGATCAAAACCCCTGTTAGTTAATTGCACCTTTCCAGTACATTGGTTCTCTATGGATGGGCCAGGACACTCTGGAGAATGAATACCTGTGGGATGTGCACTGTTCCTTCAGGAGTGGACTCTGCCCTCGATTGTGGACTCTGTTTTTAGCAATGGACTCTACAGTTTGGAGTAGACTCCATTTCTGACAAAGCACTTAGTATACTGGAGTGGACTCTGTTCCTGGGCATGGACTCTACATTTTGAAGACAATTGTTTATGGTAATAGACTGTCTACCAGAAAGCACTCTGTTTGTTGATAATTGACGGTCTTGTTGGGTCTATCACCTGCACTGTGTTGTATCCCTGGGTCTGGCAAACCTACTGTGAGCTGGGAGGCTCAGAGGTGATTGTGAAAGCTGACTCAGAGTCGGAGGGCGAGTAGGCCATCCCGATGCTGGTCACCCAGTGAGCTGGAAGGTGGATAGACCATTCTGAGCGCTGTCTCCCCGAGTGGCTGAGAGCCAGAAGCTGCATAGAGGCAGGCTGAGATCTGGGAGGCTTATGGGCTGCCCTGCACGGTCATCCCAGGGAAAGGGACGGGCTGTCCTAGAGGTGGCCAGAAGATGTGTCAGGGTGGGCCACAGACCGGATGGAGCGTTGATGTGGGCGAGAGCCAGATGGTACACAGGGGCAGACCTAGAGCCTGAAGGTGGTAGGCTGTCCTCGGCTCTGTCACCCCGGGCAGGTACTGGGTGTGCCCTCTCCCATGGCTGTCTAGACCCCAACGACACAGTCCTACTCCTGCGGTTGCCTGGGCCACCACCACCACCACTGCTGCCTCACTGACACACTGGACTGCCAGTGTTTCGATCAGAGTACTGCTGGAAAAGCACAGCAGGTCAGGCAGCATCCAAGGAGCAGGAAAATCTATGTTTTGGGCAAAAGCCCTTCATCAGGACACTAGACTGCCAGTACTACTGCCCCAGTCTTGTGACTACCACTGCCTCAGGCCCACGTGGAGGAAGAATACCCGTGGTCACCCAGCAACACAATGGTGAGCCCAAAACCAGCAGGCTGTAGCCGCACCTATACCAGGATAGCCATTGCCCTAGGCTCACTGCTTCAGCCCCAGCTGCAAACCTGACCCTCTTCAGGCCTAACTCCTAGGGGTCAAGACCTATCTCCACCCGAATGTGACAATCGAGGCTTGTGTAAGGCCATACCTGGTGTGGTCAGCCTGCTAACTGTTGTTGCTGATGCCCAAATGTACGGGTAGGCCATATATTTCCTTAGGACCGAGTAGATGGTCCACCTGGCCATGAAGAGGGGCTCACTGTGGGCAGGACTCATTACACTTTGACCATTGGAGGTCACTACCCAGTGGGTTGTGATCTCTAATGTTCCACCCTTCATTTCCAGTGTGCTCCTTCTCCCCTATCTCAATACCTTGGGGGAAATCCGGTCAGGTGTCCAACAACTCCTGCTCTGTCTAAAGGACCCTGCCCTCTGGCACGTATACTCCTTCTGGCATCAGGTGTTTATTTGCCTGGCCTGGGAGGAGGTCACTGAGGGCTCTTTCACCTCCTCTACGAGGGTGCAGCCTACCATGTCTTCTGGACAGCGTGCAGTGTCACCTGTGCCATGAGGTTGGGTACATATGGAAGAACAGTCCTACCCAGAAGGCTGTCCAGCACAAACTGCCATTTAAGGGTGGCACGGCTGCACCCACTTCCCCCTCCCTCGCAGACAACAACCACATGTCCTGCCAGTGGGGGCTAAGCCAAGGGCTTCTAGTTCCTCTGCCTCTGGCAGGGAGGGTGGAGTGTGTCTGGCTAGACAGGCTCAAGAAGACCCAAAGTGCCAAGCCTGCACCTGGGAGAGGCAACGGGGTTGTCTCCATAAAGTTGGACACTCTATCTGCCCCATCTGGTGCAACAATGCCCATGTGGCTGCACCAACCTTGCCCTGGCACAGGAACCATGACTCCCCAGACCTGATCCCTGCCCTGCCATGCGATCCCTGAAGAATCCATGTCTCCTGACCCCATGCCCAACCCCACCCCATTACAGTACCCCTGGGATTATCGAAGTCTGGTCCTTGCCTGGCAACACCTGGCCCAGGCCCTGTCCCATTCACCCAGACCCATGTAACAACCATGGGGAAGCCGCTGCAGATCTCTGCCCTGGATAGGAAGCTAGGACCCTGCCCCACCCACCATCAGCTGATAACCTAGGGGAGGGACAGGAAGTGACACGGCTGGCTCTCCTGACCCTTGCCACCACCCCCTCAGCCTATCGTATTCTGCAAAAAGCTGGGGGGATGAGCCTCTGCCCTCATGACCACTTGGGTGTGCAGGGGTGAGCCACCACCACCACTAGAGGGAAGAGTTGCTGCTCCCACAGTGGGGAGGACTTCCCCATGGCGCACGGCCGGCGCTATCCCTCCCACCTTTCCCACACTGTGGCCTGACCCACCTGGAGCCCCGGGGATCACAGCAGGAGCCCGGGGATCACAGCAGAATCCCCTGCTCCCACTAGCCCCCAGGATTGAGTCTGTGCACAGTGTGGGCTGTAACAACAAAAAATTTAATACCACTGGGTCATCGAGTGGGGAAGGGGAGGAGAGGAGAGGAAGGCGTTATCCTCACTCCTCCCTCCCAGACTGATTTTCCAGCTGGTTTGGCTCTCTGGGAGGACCTTTTCCCCAAGGAGCTGGGTGTCCCAGTATTGGGAGAGGAGCAGGGACCTGAGCCTCCACCGCACGATGATCCGACCTAGGGGCATTCCAGGAAGGGGTGCACTGGGCCACCTCACCTGCACATCTGGCAGGGTGACTATCTTGTTGGCCCCACGTTTTCAGCCAGAGATCTTGGGGACAGTGTGGGGGGTCAGTGAGCTTGTGTCAGGTTGTTTGCTTCACCTGACTGTTTGGCTGGGGTGGGGGGGTTGGCGCGGTGCTTCACTTTTTGAACGTCTACATTCCCGTGGTTGGACAGAGACAAATACATTTCTATGGAGAAGTGTCCACTCATCTACCCTCTATCGACAAATGCCAGTGTGTTGTCCTCGGGAGATTTAAACTGCATCCTCGAGGACAGGGACCACAGCGGTGCCTGGGAGGAGTTTGGGGGACTTGGTCAAGTCCCTTGACTTGGTGGACATCTGGCAGACTCTCCGTCTCTATTCCATTGCCTTGATCTTCGTGAGGCCTGGAGTCGGAGTGTCGAGAATTGACCGCCCATATGTTTTTGCCAGCGTACGCCTCCTACTTTCCAGCAGCCTCCATGTAACAGGTACAGTGCACAGACCATCACCTGCTGTGGGCAGAACTCTGTGCTAGCCCACATGATTCACCCAGACCAGACCTACATGGTCCTAGGCTGGATGAAACACAACAAAGTCCATCTGGTCCAGGACCTGATTCATTTCTGTCAAAGGGCTGGTCTGCCACGCACCTTCCAGGAGAAGGCGTTCGACAGGAATGATCAAGAGTATCTGCTCAGGACTCTGTGGGCATTTGGGTTCGGGACGCAGTTCATCGCCCAGATCTGACTTTTGTACACCACTGAGTGTCTGGTTAAAGTTGATGGGTCTCTGATGGCACCCCTTCGCCTTGGGAGAGGAGTACATCAAGACTGCCCCCTGTCCGGCCAGCTGTATTCCTTCTACATGGAGCATTTCCTGTGTTTCTTGCGGAGGAGGTTGTCAGGGCTGGTTCTGTGCGGTGCAGGCACAAGAGTGGTCCTCTCTGCTTACACTGACGATGTGCTCCTTGCTTTCACTGATCTGGTGAGGATGAGTGAGTGTCAGGCTATGTACTTGGCAGTATCTTCCACCAGGATCAACTGGGCCAAATGTTCTGGACTACTGGTCAGTCTGTGGTGGTGGGTGGACTCTGCTGGTGGAGTTACAGGGGTTCAGCTGGAGTACCACCTATCTCCTCTACTGGGGGTCTACCTCAGCCCCTCTGAGGAATCCTGGCCCGCAAAGTGGCCGGAACTAGAGGCCAAAGTTTTGGCTCACCTAGGCTGCTGGACAGGACTGCAGGAATCTTACAGGAGTAGAGTGCTGGTTATAAACCAGCTGGTAGCTGCCATGCTATGGTACTGGCTGGTCCCTTTGGTCCCTCCTGGTTTTGTTTTTGACAACCAGGGAACTTCTTCTGGGACAAAGTCTCATTGGGTTGCTGTGCAGGTCCTGCGTCTCCCTACTGAGGAGGATGGTCACTTGCTGGTGTGCGTTCGCAAGTCACCCAAGTGGTGACTTTCCGCCTTCAGGCTTTGTAGCGATGCCTCTTACATTGAACCACCTCCTATGTGGTGCGCCCTAGCAATGTATTTTTTTTCTGCCAGGTGCATAACCTCAACTATGACACCTCAACATTGACCGTGATGCTTTGGAGGTTGCCCTTAGGATATGCCTGTCTTTTACCAGTACCTGATCACTGGAACATGGTTGAATTGTGTTGCGCCTATCCCCGGCAGGAGTAGCAGCTGTCGTTAGAAAGCCGTTCTTCAGGAATCTGCACCTCTGTACTCACAGGTTCGAGTGGCTGTCTGAGGGGGAAGGCCATGGCTGCAAGGGTGACCAGGGTCAGGGACTTGCTGGGTGGCGGGGATCTGGGCTGGAAACTGCTGCAGGATGTAGCGAGCAGGGCAGTGGTAGATGACTGATTCGTGGTCACTGCCATTGTCTTAAAATGACGGTGCCCGCACTCAACATAGTGCACCAGTTGGATGATGCTCAGGTGTGCAATGGAATCCCATCTGCACTTACCCCTGCCCAGATGGCATTACACATTGGACCCAAGGTCTCATACTCCTCCTGGGAGCCTGTGTGCCCATTTGCCACTGGGTGGTGGGGATCCTCAGTGGATCTGGGTTGGAGGGTGTTGCACGCAGAAGTCCCCTGAAACTGTCAATTGTGGTGATTCCTGTGGAGTCTGTGGACCATGTATGTATGGGGTATGGGTGCTTGCATTCCCTCTTTAAGGAAATCAAAGACCTTCTCCTTCTGTTTTTGTTTGCGCTTCAGTACCATGCTCCTGATCTTTAGGCACCTGGTGTGGAGGGGGGAGGTAGGTCTGAGGAACTTCCTCATGGTCTGCACCTGGGCCTGGCCAAATTGGCCATAAACAGGTCCAGGCAGCAGACAGTGGAGGGGGTCATTATAGCCGATTGCCTGCCCCTCTTTCGCGGGTATATCAGAGCCAGAGGTTTCCTGGGCAAGGAGCATGTGGTGTCCACCAATACCTTCGATTTTCAGGGAAAGGTGGACACTGCAGGGAGTGGAGTGTATTATTTCCCCCTTCAACTCTATTTAGATTTAATCCCTGCACTACTTGATCATGCAGCATCACCCTCTGAGAAGAGCATTGTTTGTCACTGGTCACTGGCCACTTGGGTGTTTCCTTCCTGGTGGTGGAAATTTAATAAAGATTTGTACATCTGTTGTCTTTCGGTGTGTCACACCAACCCACACATGCAACATGGGTGCTGAGGAAAGTATAAGCACTGCCACAGTTAGGTGGGGGTTTAAAAAAAATAACTAGGAGATTGAGTCTCCTCAGTTTAGGGGACCGGCTGGTGCTACAGTCAGTGTGTTACTGCAGTTGGTTTCTGCTTTTTTTTGGGGTGGGGAACCTGATTCCTGAACTAGCTGCATTATTTAGCCACTTTATTCTTTTTTTTAACCCACACACTACTGCCTAACTGTGGTAGTGCTTATTTTTCCCCAGCACCCATGGGGTGTGTGTGTGTAGGTGTGACACACAGTGAGAGACACAAGGTGCACCAATCTTTATTCAATTTCCACCACCAGGAAGATAGGAAAACACAACCGAGTGGCCAGTGACAAGCACTGCCCTTCACATCAAAGGGCTGTGCTGTGTGATCAAAACAGTGAAGGGGAGGGTAGGGAGTAAATCAAAATAGAGTTGGAGGGAGAAATGATGCACTCCACTCCCTGCGTTAGCCACTTTATTTTGATTTAGTAAAAAAAAAATAGAGTTGGAGGGAGAAATAGTGCACCGCACTCCCTGCGGCGCCCACCTCTCCCTGAACAACTCCAGGGTGTCGGTGGAGACCGCATACTCCTTCTCCAAGGACACCCGGACTCTAACGTAACGACACTCCAGTTTTTTTTTCCCCCCTCTTTTTTTTTTCTTTTTAACCCCCACACTACCGC
>NC_057736.1:51549305-51561274 GCF_004010195.1 Chiloscyllium plagiosum | reverse complement strand
CTCCAGATACATCGTATCATCCTTTGTCATTTCCGCCACCTCCAAACGGACCCCACCACCCAGGATATAATTCCCTCCCCTCCCCTATCAACGTTCTGGAAAGACCACTCCCTCCACTATTCCCTCGTCAGGTCCACACCACCCACCAACCCAACCTCCACTCCCAGCACCTTCCCCTTCAACCGCAAAAAATGCAAAACTTCCACCTATCGAATTTCCAACGCCCCTCCCCCAAGTCCCTCCACCCTATCTTCTATCTTAGTTTGGTTGGCACACCTTCTTCGTTCCTGAAGAAGGGCTCATGCCCGGAACGTCGATTCTCCTGCTCCTTGGATGCCGCCTGACCTGCTGCGCTTTTCCAGCAACACAGTTTCAGCTTCGGTTTTGATTGACATCTTTAATGCACAGCTCGGTCCCAGTAACAGGTTTTACCTGCACCCTCCTCAGTGGAAATGTGTTTTGTCTCCTCCAACACTCACCCCTTCACTTTCGCGTATATGCCAGTAAACGTTCAGCACCTGGCCGGTCACAATCTGTCCCAGTCATTGGGAATAGAGCAGAGAGATGCAGCAAAATGAGGTAATACACGCAAAAGAAAAAATTGATAAAGAACGACAAACAGTAAAGGACAAAGCAAAAGACAGATAGAGATAGTGGGAAGCCAGACAGAAAGAGATGAACATATAGGTAGTGAGAAAAATGTCCATGGAGAGAAAAAGCCCTTCGAGCTTTGCAACTGAAAAGGTTCATTTCATATCTTTACTATTTGGTAATCACACTCGATAATGTCCTGTTCCATACTCCATCATCTCTCCATCATGCAATGTGTACTTCATTTTTTCCACCCGCGCACACATTTCCTGTAAAACTCTCTCTTCCACCCACCTCCAATATCTCAACTTTTCTCGCAGTTTCTGTCAAACCGTCCCTCCCAATGAGCAGGGACACAACACTTGTCTAAGTGGTCTCCACTGCACACCTGCAGCAATACTCCTGAAAGTCAACCCTTGCCTTACTCGAAGACACACCCATTGTAATGAAGAATCCCATCTATATCCCTAATGGTGTACATCCACATCTGGATACAATCTTTGAGAGAACTAGGTTTCCCAGATCTCTCGTTTACCAGTCAGAAATGTGGAAATAGAAATCCCAAGGAGTGAAACAGCATATAGTTCTTAAAACTTCAAAAGCTGAACAGAGACTAAACATACTGAAGCAAATAACACATTCCTGATTCGCTCAAATCTGCCGAACATCTGCAGGACATGAATCAGACGTGTGATTGAATACAAATCTTATTTGTATGGGAGTGCCTCCAATAAGTTTGACATGACTGCACATCACACAGGACAATGCAGTCCACTTGTCTGGGACCCAATGCACAATTATTCGTTCCCTGCAGCACTGTATCAGTGCTGTTTAGGTTAGTCGCTTGACTAATGTGAACAGCAGAACCCTCTTCTGTTCATTGAGCAACGTACAATCATGTTCGATTATGAATTTTTGCTTCCAGGTGAAAGATACTCACATTATAAGAGTGGAATGAAAAAGATAATGAATAGGTGCAGCACCCTGCTCGCAAGGCAACTTGTTATTGAGAAAAATATTACGAGCATTCCTAACACCTGTGTTTATTCGCATATGCAATCTTTATTCATACTCTGTGACCATGTATTTGGGAGAGGCCGGAGATCTCCTCAAATCTGGCCATAACGTGGGATGCAGTTTTCTTCTGAAATGAATCAGATCCCTGGTCAATATCACAGTGAGATCTGACAGGGAATATAACATTTTCACACCTTCTGTATTACAGTAATTACATACAAAGTTCATGTCACTTCTATTCGCATCTCCATAAGCCATACTGTTTCTGCAGAGCATGATCGAATTTTTGACTAAATTTGAAAAGAATGCTGGGAAAGCTGAGTAATGATTGCTGAAGGTGTTGAGCAGCATAACTTTGCAGGCGAGCCGAGATACACTTCTGACCGTTAAAGCAGGAAAGGCTCGATAAACTTCTGAACGTTACTGCAGTAGCAGGCGAGAGAAGCTTTTGGCAGTTACCAAGAAAAACAAATCAACTCAGGATACGCAGAACTATTAATCGTTCTTACTATGACAAAAGACAGCACCTTCTTGGCTCATCGGAACGTATAACTGTGTATCCATTACTAGGAAAATGAAAACACGGTACGGATGATTGCTGTAACATTAACTACTGTGAAACTATTCCGAACCCCGTTGCGGTCGCATGCTCTTACCGAAAGCTTTCAAACAAACTGCGTCTGCTTCACTGGCAAACTCATATTATTTATTGATCTACAATGCATGCGTTCGAATAAGCATGCAATAAGTGATGGAAAATTCTATGGAAATCCTTAGTTCCTCCCATAATCACTTGATAACTACCAGATACCTGTATGATATGGCTTTGTAATCTTAAAATGATTCTGATGGGTCTGATAAACAGCATAAAGTCATAAATGAGTGGGAGTTGATCACAAGCCTGTCTAGACCTTGCTGTACAGTCATCAGCTTAGCTTAATTTAGAAATGAATGGAATTAATTTTCAATTTGGTCGGTGTGTAAATGTTGAAGACTGTCTGAAAGAGTTACATAAAATACATGTTTTCCTTTGTTCAGTGAAGTGTTGTGTTGATTTTCAGAGGGTTTCTCTCACCAGTGTAAATGCAATTGTCGAAACTGAAAATGAAACTTTGGATGTTGAGTGAATCATCTGGAAATTTGACTGCAACAATATTATGATGAACATGGGCAGTGTGGATTGCAAGCATGTGCTGTCCTTAGTCGAAGGTTCAATAACAAGGCAGTATAAATTTCAACTTGATAGACGGGGGATGAGAGGGAATCCGAGGGAAACAAGTATTCCCCCTAGGGAGGGGTGAGTTGTAAGGGGGAAAATGAAATTCACTGACTGGGAGGGTAGATTACAGCTTCACGTCATTCATGGTTTTGGGCACTGCACGATGGCAAGCATTTATAGCTCACCCGTGGGTGCAAACCTGAAAAGGTAATCGTGTGCTAGGCAAGCCGGGATTCTTTTCTTTAGAGCACAGGAGACTGAGCAGGGGATCTCAGTGAAGAGTGTTAAACGTGAGATGCATGAATAGGGTGAACACAGTCAGCCTTTTCCCAGGTTCGAGGAATCGAGGACTAGTGGACATCAGTTTAATGGTACACGGGACAGAAAGAAGGGAACCTGAGGGCCAACTCTTTTATAGGAAGGCTGGTACACATGTGAAATGAGCTGCCAGTGGAAATATCTGCGATGTGCGCATTTACACCATTTAGAAGATATTTGGACAAGTGTCCAAATAGGAAACAATTGGAAGGATATGAACCAGGTGCCGGAAAATGGAGTCAGTGTGACTGAACATTTTGTCCGTATGGGCCACTTTGAGCCAAAGAGCCTGATTCCGCGCTGTAGAGATTTATGAGTCAGGAGGTTAGTTGCTTGTTACACTATTCCTCGCCTCCATTTGACACTGTCGTTATGTGGCAAGTCCACTTCAGTTTCTGGTCATTGGTAATCCCAAGGATTTTAACGGTGAGTGACTCTGTGATGATTACACGTTTTAATTGCAATAGACTGTGGTTAGATATTGTACTGTTGGCGATCGCCTTAGCCAACCATTTGCGTTGTGTGCAATATTAATTGTCAATTGACAATACAAGTTTGGATATTGTCCAGATATTTTTCATTTGAAAATGGCCTACCTCAGCAACTGAATAGCAGCAAATAGCATTGAGCGTTATGCAATCTTTTAAGGTAAAGCTCACTGTTGACAATATGAAGGTGACGCGTTTTATCCCGGGTATGGAATTACTGTCTTATAAGGAGAGTTTTAAAAAGGGTTGAACGGTACTCATTGAAGCTCCGAAGAACCAATGAGGTCTTAATGGTGCATACAACATCCTTCGAGGTCTTGACAGTGAAAATATGCAGAGGTTTTTTTCCTGTTGCTGAGAATGCAGGACCAGATGGACATCCTCTATGAATCCGAATACGGTAGATTTTAGAACATATGATATTTCTGCGTGATTCTATCACACTCTTCAATGAGAAACGAACGCAGTTCAGAAGTGGTTATGAGTGCAATGAGTTTTATTCCCATCAATGCAGAAAGCAGTAAATAAGCTGATTACGGGTCTGCACAATGGCTCCATCCTACGCACAGCTGCCTCACATTAGCAGAGACCCGGGTTCGATCCTCGTCTCGGGTGATTGACTTTGTGGAGTGTGCCATTTTCTCTCATGTCTGTGTGCATTTCCGCCGGCTGGTTCGATTTCCTCTCAATATCCAAAGCTGTTCAGTTGAGTTTAATTGGCAATGATAATTTGCCTGTCGTGTACAGAGACGTGTAGGTTACTTCCATTAGTCAGGGATAAATGAAGAGGAAGAGGGGAAGCGAATGGCTCTGTGTTGGTTACTCTTCCACCGGTTGGCACAGACCTGTTGGCCAAAGGCCTGTTTCCAGACTGTCGGGATTCTGTGATTCTATGCATTGTCCTTTGACAGTGATACAACCGAGGAGAGACCGCATTTAGTGCCAAGCCGAGCTTCACGTTTTTTACTCCGTTCAAATAGTATCTCTCAAGGGCTTGTAATACTCCAAGGGCAAGAAACACTTGCCATTCGTTTGAACCACATTCTCTTCGCACACTCTCAGTCTGTCGCTTCCGTTATCCTTGCCACAGCCAAAGTGTTCAAAGGTGAGGAAGAGATGCCCAAAAGATAGCATGTTGTGGCACAGAACGAGGCCGATCAGCCAGTGGTGACTGTGTTACTATTCGATTGCCTTGATCCAATCTCCTGCCGCCATCTCTCATGTCTTCTCTCCCAATAACCGTCCAATGTTCATCTTGAATGCCACCTTCACTAATGCACAATACTTCACCACGGAGCCTTACAGTCTGACTATGCTGAGTTACACAGTGACAGGATTGTGGGACAGTCTCTTCAACTCCCGCTGTCCTCTCTTCTTGTTATGGAGAGAGCAGCATCCTGCAACATAGCCATCAAGTATCCATTACACGGTCACAGGAATTTAAGGAAGTACAGAGCTGGTCGCAAGACTGTGCGGACTCTCAGGCCAGCCACGAACATATTGAGTGACAGAGCAGACTTGATGGCCTGCATAGCCTACTTCTGAATTTATCTGTTGTCATCTTATGGACAGAACGTGAAAAATAGAACCCACTGAGATGTCTCACATATCAACGACAAAATCATAAGACTGAGTCGCCAATGAGGCACGTTATCAGATTTTAGAAACAAGTGAACAGCGCATTGCTCAAGGAATTTGATTTGTTGGACACAGAAAAGATGGGGAAAAATCGGAAACGATTTAGATTGCTGAAAAGGACAGTGGCTCACAGTGTCCGCATAATGTTCAGGTCTTCAGATCCCTGATCGTTGTGAGATGGTGTTAGTTAACTTCGATAAAGATCTAGGAGTAATGACTAGTCGCATTAGAACACTGTAATTATTGTCACCTATGACAAAATGAAGGAGTAGATGTGTCGGAGGGCAGGGTCCTTCGGACCGAGCAGGAGCGGCTGGACCCCCGACCGGATCTCCCCCAGGGTAGTGAGGTGGGGGAGAAGGAGCTCGCTGGCAATGAAGGGCGGGACATTGGAGATCACGACCCTCTGGGCCGTAACCTCCAGAGGGTCGACGGGCAAATGTGTCCCGCCCACAGTGAGCCCTCTCTGCACGGCCAGGTGGACCGCCTGCTCGGTCTTCAGAAAAAATACGGCGTTCCTGTACATCCGGGCCGCAGCGACGATGGCCAGTGGGCCGACCACACTAGCCATGGCCTTGCTGCAGGCCTCGATGGACATGTTAGGGTGGGGATAGGCCTTGACCCCCAGGCGTTTGGTCAGGTGCCTGAAGGGGGTTGACGTCGCAGCCGGGGTTGGGACAGCTGAGCCCAAGGCAGCGGCTACCCCGGCGTAGGTGCGGCTGGGCCCCGCGACCTTCTGGCTCGCCATACTCTGCTGCTGGACGTTGGCAAGCCCCAGGCAGCAGCGGCGGAGGTGGGCCTCTGGCAGCAGCAGTGGTGGAGGTTGTAGGGAGGGGCCAAGGCAAGTCCCAGACAGCGGTGGAGGAGGCAGGCCTCTAGGCGACAACAGCAGTAGAGGCAGGCCTCAGGCGAGTCATGGGTTGGCCCTCAGTCGCGGCGGTGGGGGCAGACCTGTTGGGGAGGGTCCCCAGGCAAGTCCCAGGCAGCCCCAAAATTGAGTCCCAGGCAGTAGTGGTGGAGGGGCCCAAGGCAAGTCTTAGGCAGCGGCAGCAGTGGAGGCAAGCCTCAGGCAAGTCCTATGTAGGCCTTTGGTCGCAGCGGTGAGGGGACAGACCTGTTTGGGGAGGGTCCCCAAGGCAAGTCCCAGGCAGCCCCAAAATTGAGTCCCAGGCAGCAGCAGTGGAGGTGGGCCTCCAGCAGTGGCAGTGGTGGAGGTCCTGGGAGGGGCCCCAAGGCAAGTCCCAGGCAGCAGCAGTGAGGTAGGCACCAAGCAGCAATAGCTGAGGCAAGTCTGGGCGGGATCCCAGAGACCAGCAGTGGGAGTGCTGGTCTCTTCTTCTCCTTCTCCTTCTTCCTCTTTCTTCCTTCCTCTCTCTGTAGGGCAGCTGGTCGAGGGATAGTCCACTTCAAGGAGAGTCCTTGCACATACACTCACAATAGGCAAACACCAGGGTGGCCAGTGACAAACACTGTGTGATCAAAACAGTGAAGGGGAGGGTAGGGACTAAATCAAAATAGAATTGGAGGGAGAAATGATGCACTCCACTCCCTGCGTTAGCCACTTTATTTTTTTTCATCAAAGGGCAGTGCTGTGTGATCAAAACAGTGAGCCACGGATGTTTATTTTGTTTTCTTTTTTTCTTTTTAATATTAACCTCCACACTACCACCTAAGTGCGGTAGTGCTTATTTTATCCCCAGCACCCATGGTGTGTGTGTGTGCAGGTGTGAGACACAGTGGAAGACACAAAGTGCACTTTATTCAATTTCCACCACCAGGAAGATAGGAAAACACCTGAGTGGCCAGTGACAAACACTGCCCTTCACATCAAAGGGCAGTGCTGTGTGATCAAAACAGTGAGGGGGAGGGTAGGGACTAAATCAAAATAGAGTTGGAGGGAGAAATGATGCACTCCACTCCCTCCATTAGCCACTTTTTTTTTTTTTTTAATTATTATTTATTTAACCCCCACACTACCACCTAAGTGCGGTAGTGCTTATTTTATCCCCAGCACCCATGGTGTGTGTGTGCAGGTGTGAGACACAGTGGAAGACACAAAGTGCACCAATCTTTATTCAATTTCCACCACCAGGAAGATAGGAAAACACCCGAGTGGCCAGTGACAAACACTGCCCTTCACATCAGAGGGCAGTGCTGTGTGATCAAAACAGTGAAGGGGTGGGTAGGGACTAAATAAAAATAGAGTTGGAGGGAGAAATGATGCACTCCACTCCCTCCATTAGCCACTTTATTAACTGATATTCCATTTCTAGTGACGACTGATTTCTAAACTGCCTGATCCATACAGACAATGTGTTTCAGGTGTAACTCAGTTCTCATTAGGGGATTGCTGTTTCACTGGCTGGTTACAGCCTGTATTTTACTCTTTTTCTCTTTTGTCCTTTTTTCAATTTTGATTTTTTGTGGTAGGGCTTAGCCCTTGGACTCTAGTATTCTCTGTATTTTGTATGTGTCCTCATTTTTGTTTTGGTGTTTGGACTGAGCCCTTGTGAGAAAATACAACTTTCCAGATGAGTTGTTCCTGTGGGTTGGCCTGGCCCTGGGATTGGGCCTCTGCAAAGACTGAACACCTGTATGTGTGCTGGGAGGTGAGCACTGGCTGCAGCCTGGAGTTGAGTAGACCCTGCCTTTGGTAGTGGACCAAAACCCGTGAGTTAACTGCACCCTTCCAATGTACTATGTTCCTGTGAGTGGGCCTGGTTCTCTATGGATGGACCAGGACACTCTGGAGAATGAATACCACCTGTGTGCTGTGGGATGTGCATTTGCTCCTTCAGGAGTGGACTCTGCCCTCGGTTGTGGACTCTGTTTTTAGCAACAGACTGCAGGTTGGAGTAGACTCTGTTCCTGGAATTGGACGCTACATTTTGAAGAGAACTGTTTTTGGTAATGGATTCTGTACCAGAAAGGCCTGTTTGTTGGTAATTGTCTTGTTGCTTGTTGGGTTATCACCTGCACTGTGTTGTGTCCCTGGGTCTGGCAGGCCTCACTGTGAGCTGGGAGGCTCTTGAGTCATCCTGAAAGCTGTCACCCTGTGAGTTGGAGAGTGGGTATGCCATTCTGAACAATGTTGTTCCGAGAAGGGGTAATCAGGACGGGCTGTCCGAGAGGTATTCGGAAGGTGTCAGAGCCAGAGGGTGTGTAGGGGCAGACTGAGATATAAAAGGCTTGTGGCTGCCCTGCACGCCATTGTCCCAGGGAAAGGGACAGGCTGTCCTGGAGGTGGACAGAAGGTGTTAGGGCTGTCCACAGGCCAGATAGCACATCAGGGTGGGTGAGACTCAGTGGTTTGTATGGGGCAGGCTGAGAGCCAGAAGGTGGGTGGACCCACCACAGTGCTGGCCCAGCAGTGGTCAGAAGGTGTAAAGGGCAGTTAGGGAAGGTGGGTAGGCCATCCTGGCTGTTGTTGTCCTTGGGGAAGCCGAACGAGCTGTCTTAGAGGTGGTTGAAAGGTGTGTCAGGGTGGATAGAGAACTAGAAAGGGCATGGCGTAGATCGAGAGCCGGAAGGGGCGGCCTGCCTTAGAGTGGCCAGAAGGTGGGAGGGATGGGTGGGTTGCTGGGGGTCTGTATTGTATGCACTGTTTTATGTAATCAGACTGTCTGTTTTATATGTACAAATGTCATTAGTTTGTTTTCCATGATTAAAACTGGGATTTGAGATTTGTCCTCATTTCCCTGAAAACTAGTTAGGGTTTGGGGCCTGGCTTTGCGCACCTCTCCCTTGTAAAAATTTCTGTTTCTTTGACAGCTGTATACAATGTTAATTGTTTTGTATTTTATTAAACAATACAGTTTAAAGAAAAACCAGGAGATTTAATCCCTACCTTCCCCCTCACTTTTTTTGATCATGCAGCATTGCCCTTTGACAAGGGCATTGCTTGTCACTGGCCACTCAGGTGTTTCCTTTCTTTCTGGTGGTGGGAATTGAATAAGGATTTGTACACTTGTTGTCTTTCACTGTGTCTCACACTTGCACACGCACAACATGGTGCTGGGGAAAATATAAGCACTTACCGCAGTTAGGCAGTCGTGTGGGCGGCACGGTGGCACAGTGGTTAGCACTGCTGCCTCACAGCGCCTGAGACCCGGGTTCAATTCCCGCCTCAGGCGACTGACTGTGTGGAGTTTGCACGTTCTCCCCGTGTCTGCGTGGGTTTCCTCCGGGTGCTCCGGTTTCCTCCCACCGTCCAAAGATGTGCAGGTCAGGTGAATTGGCCATGCTAAATTGCCCGTAGTGTTAGGTAAGGGGTAAGTGTAGGGGTATGGGTGGGTTGCGCTTCGGCGGGTCGGTGTGGACTTGTTGGGCCGAAGGGCCTGTTTCCGCACTGTAATCTAATCTAATCTAATCAAAAAAAAGCCAGGATATTTAGAATCCCCTCAAAAATATAACCAGGAAATTTAATCAATGCCCTCCCCTTTACTATTTTTCAATCATGCAGCATTGTCCTTTTGATGAGAAGGACATTGCTTGTCACTGGCCACTCGGACGTTTCCATTCTTTCTGGTAGTGGAATGCAAATAAAGATTTAAACACCTGATGTTTTTCACTGTGTACCTGCGCGTGTACACGATTTAAAAAAAAGACCCAGGAGCTTTAGAGTCTCCTCAGTTTCGGGCACTGACTCTGTGCTGGCTGGGCCACGGTCAGTTCATAAAACAACTATAACCAGGAGATTTAATCCCTACCATCCTCTTCACTTTTTCATTCATTTAGGCGTTGCCCTTTGATGCGAAGGGCACAGCTTGTCACTGGCCACTTAAGTGTTTCTTTTCTTTTTGGTGGTGGACTATGAATAAAGGTTTCTGCACTCGTCGTTCTTCACTGTGTCCTACACCTGCACACACACATCATGGGTGCAGGGGGTAAATAAGCGCTACTGCTTTTTGGCAGTAGTGTGGGTGTTTATTTTAAAAGAAAATGAGAAATAGCAAGGAGATTTAATCCCTACCTTCCCCTTCACTTTTAAATGGTGGCTTGACAGCTGAATCACCGACTCGTGCTGCTAGTTAGAACATTACAATGCAGTACAGGCCCTTTGCTGTTGCGCTGCCTGGTGAAAACAATCTGCAGCACATCTCCCCTCACTATTCCATTCTAGCCCATTTGCCTATCCAATGATCATTTAAATGCCCAAAAAGTTGGCGAGTCTACTACCGTTGCAGTGCACCCTTACTACTCTCTGAGTAAAGAAACTACCTCTGTCATCTGTCCTATATATATATCACCCCCCCAAATTAAAGCAATGCCTCCTTGTGCTAGTCATCACCATCCTCGGAAAAAGGCTCTCATTGTCCATCCTATTTAACCCTCTGATTATCTTATATGTCTCAATTAAGTCGCCTCTTAACCTTCTTCTCTCTAATGAAAACAGCCTCAAGTCCCTCAACCTTTCCTCAGAAGACCTTCCCTCCATACCAGGCAACATCCCAGAAAATCTCCTCTGCACCCTTTCCAAAACTTCCACATTCTTCTCATAATGCGATGACCAGAACTGCACGCAGTACTCCAAGTGCGGCTGCACCAACATTTTGTACAGCTGCAGCATGACTTCATGGTTCCAAAACTTAATCCCTCTAACCAATAAAAGCGAACATACCGTATACCTTCTTAACAGCTCTATCAACCTATGTGGCAATTTTGAAGGATCAATGTGCATTGACACCGAGATCTGTCTGCTCATTTACACGATCCAGAATCTTACCATTCATCCAATACCATGCATTCCTGTTGCTCCTTCCAAAGTAAATTCCCTCACACCTTTCTGCATTAAATTCCATTTGCCATCTCTCAGCCCAGCTCTGCAGTTTATCTATGTCCCTCTGTAACCTACAACTTTTGACACTATCCACAATTGTACCGACCTCAGTGTCATCTTCAAATTTACTAACCTATCCTTCTATGTTCCCATCCAGGTCGTTTATAAAAAAGACAAAACAGCTCCCTGCAGTACACCACTAGTAAATGAATCCTAGGATGAACATTTCCCATCAACCATCACCTTCTGTCTTCGTTCAGTGAGTCAACTTCTGATCCAAACCGCTAAACCATTTTCAATCTCATGCCTCCGTATTTTGTGCAATAGCCTACCACGGGGAAACTTATCAAATGCCTTACTGAAATCCATATATACCACATCTATGGTTTTACCCTCATCCACCTGTTTGGTCGTTAGGAAGGAAGATGTGTTGGGCATTTTGAAAAACTTGAGGATAGACAAGTCCCCCGGGCCTGACGGGATATATCCTAGGATTATGTGGAAAGCAAGAGAGGAAATTGCAGAGCTGTTGGCAATGATCTTTTTGTCTTCTCTGTCAATGGGGGTGGTACCAGGGGACTGGAGAGTGGCGAATGTTGTGTCCCTGTTTTGTTCAAAAAAGGGAATAGGGATAACCCCGGGAATTACAGGCCAGTTAGTCTTACTTCGGTGGATTTATGAGTATCTGGAAAGACACTGCTTGATTAGGGACAGCCAGCCCGGATTTGTGAGGGGTAGATCTTGCCTTACAAGTCTTATTGAATTCTTTGAGGAGGTGACCAAGCATGTGGATGAGGGTAGAGCAGTGGATGTAGTGTACATGGATTTTAGTAAGGCATTTGATAAGGTCCCCGATGGTAGGCTTATGCGGAAAGTCAGGAGGCAGGGGATAGAGGGAAATTTGGCCAATTAGATAGAA
>NC_057736.1:51536931-51548656 GCF_004010195.1 Chiloscyllium plagiosum | reverse complement strand
TGTATAAGATGATCGGGGAATAGATAGAGTAGACAATCAGAAACTTTTTCCCCGGGTACAACAGAGTGTTACAAGGGGACATAAATTTAAGGTGAAGGATGGAAGGTACAGGGGGGATGTCAGGAGTAGGTTCTTTTCCCAGAGAGTGGTGGGGGCATGGAATGCGCTGCCTGTGGGAATAGCAGAGTCAGGATCATTGGTTACCTTTAAGCGGCAATTGGATAGGTACATGGATAGGTGCTTAAGCTAGGACAAATGTTCGGCACAACATCGTGGGCCGAAGGGCCTGTTCTGTGCTGTATTGTTCTATATTCTATGTCACCTTTTTTTTAGAATCAAAGAACTCAAGGTTTGTGAGGCATGACCCACCCTTCACAAAACCGTGTTGATGATCTTTAATCAATTTATTCCTCTCTCGATGATTATAAATCCTATCTCTTTTAACCTTTTCCAACACTTTACCCACAACAAGTTCCTTTATCCTTTTTTACCTGTAGAAAGCTTTAGGGTTTTTCCTGATCCTATCCGCGAACAACTACTCATGTCCCCTCCTCACTCATCTTAGCTCTCTCTGTAGGTCTTTCCTGGCTACCTTGTAACCTTGCTTCCTCCTTCCTCTTGACTAGATGTTCTACATGTCTTGTCGCTGGTTTATAATTCCCAGGGTTGTCTCTACTCCCCTCCTTGAACAAGGGAATGACATTTATTATCCTCCAGTCTTCTGGGACTATTCCTGTAGACAATGATGACATAAAAATCAAGACTAAAAATTCAGCCACCTCCGCCCTGGCTTCCCAGAAAACCTAGGATAATTCCTATCCAGCTCAGGGGACTTATCTATTTTCTCACTTTCCAGAATTGCTAACACCTCCTCCTTGTGAACCTCAATCCAATCTAGTCTAGTAGCCTGTTTCTCCGTTTTCTCCTCGACAACATTGTCTTTTTCCAATGTGAATGCTGACGAAAGATATTCATTTACTGCTTCCCCTATCTCCTCTGACTCCAGGCACAACTTCCCACTACTGTCCTTGATTGGCCCTAATCTTACTCTAGTCATTCCTTTATCCTTTTTTTACCTGTAGAAAGCTTTAGGGTTTTCCTGATCCTATCCGCAAACAACTACTCATGTCCCCTCCTCACTCATCTTAGCTCTCTCTGTAGGTCTTTCCTGGCTACCTTGTAACCTTGCTTCCTCCTTCCTCTTGACTACATGCTCTACATGTCTTGTCACCCAAGGTTCCTTCACCCTACCATCCCTTCCTTGCCTCAGTGGGGTAAACCTATCTAGCACTCGGAGCAAATGCTTCTAAACAACCATCACATTTCTGTCATGCATTTCCCTGAGAATATCTGTTCCCAACTTATGCTCCACAGTTCCTGCCTAATAACATTGTAATTCCCTCTCCCCCAATTAAATACTTTTTTTTAGATTCCATACAGTGTGGAAACAGGCCCTTCAGCCCAACAAGTCCACACCGACCCTCTGAAGAGAAACCTACCCAGACCCATTTCCCTCTGATTAATGCACCTAATGCCATGGACAATTTAGCAAGGCCAATTCACCTAACCTGCACATCTTTGGACTGTGGGAGGAAACCCATGCAGACATGAGGAGAATGTGCTAATTCCACACAGTCACCTGAGTCCCTGGCGCTGTGAGGCAGCAGTGCTAACCACTGAGCCACCGTGCTGACTGTATACTTTCTTATACAGTCTGCTCCTATCCCTCTCTGTGACTATAGAAAAGGTCCAGGTGTTGTGATCACTCTCACCGAAATGGTCTCCCACCAAGAGATCTGACACCTGACCTGGTTCGTTGCCAAGCACGAAATCCAATATAGTTGGCCTATCTACATATTGAGTCAGGAATCCTTCCTGAACACATCTGACAAGGTCTGCTCCATTCAAGCTATTTGCATTAAGGAAATTCCAATAAATATTAGGGAAGTTGAAGTCACCCATGACAATAACCCAGTTATTTCTGCATCTTTCCAAAATCTGCTCCTCCATGTCCTTCTAGATTAGATTAGATTACTTACAGCGTGGAAACAGGCCCTTGGGCCCAACAAGTCCACACCGACCCGCCGAAGCGCACCCACCCAGATCCATTTACCCCTGCACCTAACACTACGGGCAATTTAGCATGGCCAATTCACCTAACCTGCACATGTTTGGACTGTGGGAGGAAACCGGAGCGCCCGGAGGCAACCCACGCAGACATGGGGAGAATGTGCAAACTCCACACAGTTAGTCACCTGAGGTGGGAATTGAACCCGGGTCTCTGGCGCTGTGAGGCAGCACTGTCTTGTTGGCTATTGGAGAGAGGGGGGGTCTGTAGAAAACTCTCAATAATATGACTGCTCCTTTTCTGTTTCTGACTTCGACACAGACTCACTGGACTAACCCTCCTCGACGACCTCCCTTTTTGCCACTGTTGTACTATCCCTGAGTAACAATGCAACTTCCCCACCTCTTTTACCTCCCTCCCTATTCCTTTCAAAACATCTAAACCCCGGAGCATCTGACAGCCATTCCTGCCCCCATGATATCCAAATGGCCACAGCATCATACTCTAAGTACCAATCTATGCTCTAAGTTCATCACCTTTATTCCTGGCACTTCTTGCGCTAAAATAAACACATTTCAACAGATCACGCCAACCTCACTTTGTCCTATCAACTGTCTATCCTCCCTCACAGACTCTCTGCATGCTGTATCTGCCTGTTCACCAGCTACTCCATCCTATGCTCCATAGCTCCAGTTCCCATCTTCCTGCAAAACCAGTTTAAATCCTCCCAAAGAGCTCCAGCAAGCCTCCTGCCCAGGCTATTGGAACCCCTCCAGTTCAGTTGCAACCCGTCCTCCTTGTGTAGGTCCCACCTCCTCCAGATGGTATCTCAATGATCCACATGAATGGAGCCCTACTCCAACTATGCAGCCATGCACTCATTCTCTGTTCCTAGCCTCACTAGCAGATGGCACCGGTTACAATCCTGAGATTACTTCTCTGCTCTTCCAACCTAACTCCCTATATTCACTTTTCAGGTCCTCATCCCTTTTCCTAGCTATGTCATTGGTACCGATATATACAACAACTTCTGGCTGCTCACCCTCGCCCTTAAGAATCTGTAGACTTGGTCCGAAACATACAGATTGGCGAATCACATGGGCTGATCGTGGCAAATTGAATTTAATTTGGATAATTGTGAGGTCTTGTACTTGGGCAAAACAAACAAGGCAAGGGAATACATGAAGAATGATAGGATCCTGGTATATATACTGACACCTTAAGGTAGATAAGATAGGCAGATAAAGTGGTTAATAAGGCTTATGTTGAGGCATAGAATTTAAGAGCAGGGAGGTTATGCTGGAATTGTATAAAACGCTAGTTAGGCCACAGCAAGAGTATTGTGTACAGTTCTGGAATCCATCTTCCAAGAAGGATGCGATAGCACTGGGGAAGATGCAGAGGAGATTTACAGGGATGTTGCCTGGGCTGGAGAGTTTCAGGTAGAGAGCTTAGTTAGACTGGGGTTGTTTTCCTTAGAGCAGGGGAGATTTAAAGGGAACATTGTTGAGCTGTAAAAAAGTATAAGGGGCATAAACAAGGCGAAACTTTTCCTGTTGATGGAGTGATCAATGACTAGGAGACATAGATTTAAGGCAAAAGCCAGGAGGTTTAGAGAGGATGTGAAAAAAATGTTTTCACCCAGAAGGTGCTAGGAATGTGGAACTTACTGCCTGTAGAGCTATTCCTGATGAAGGGTTTTTGCCCGAAACGTTGATTTTCCTGCTCCTCGGATGCTGCCTGACCTACTGTGATTTTCCTGCACCACTCTAATCTAAACACTGGCGGTTGTTTCTGACTGGTCTGGACACGATGGGCTGGAGGGCTTTTTCTCAATGCTGTAGATCTTTATAACTCTATGATTAAACTAACTACAGTAGTAGAATGTTACAGGCAGGATATGACCTGGACCTGGTGAGCAACAGACATTATTGTCAGACAATGTGTGGACAAAGATCAGAAAAATGATGGGTGTAAGTCCAGATAGTGAGGAGACCTGTGCAGAGATTGCTGTAAGATTAACAGAAAGGAGATAAGTAAATTATTGCAGAGACAATACTGGATCAATGATTGATAACATCACAAAGATTAAGAATGCAGTAAAATCAATCTGAAGTAACAATACAAGTTTTCAATAAAACTGTCCTTGCAGGATGTTATGACACCATGTTCGGAGGACATTATAAAGCCTGTAAATGAATGATCACACAGTCCCTAAGGGACTTTGACCCAGTCTCTATGCTTGTATGAGATGTCAAGATAGTAAAATTGCAGCTCCCAATGAGTGTGTTGCATGCAAACTCATGTTGACATGTACCAGTTCTGTTGTTTCTTTGGGTAGAGGACAGTTTAACACAGGCTGTGGTGGCAGGCGGGGCAAAATAATTTAACCCTGGGACAGAGGGGGATACATTTACTGGGACAGCGGGGGTAATTTCATTGGGATATTGGGGGTTGTTTCACTGGGGCATGGGATTATTTGACTAGGACATGGGATAGTTTCACTGGGACATGGAGTTGGTTTCCTGGGACAGAGGGTGATATTTTCCCCAGGACAGAGGGGGTTAGTTTCACTGGGATAGAGGGGATAGTTAAACACCAAGACAGAGGAGGATGGTTGAACTCTGGGACAAAGGGGATAGTTTAGCACTGAGACAGAGAGAGGTCATTTAGCACTGAGGCAGAGAGGGTTAGATTCACTGGGAAGGGAGATGGTTTCCCTGAGTACGAGGGAGATAGTTTCACTGGAACAGAAGGATAGTTTATCAAAACTACTATATAAATATAAGCTATTGTTTATTCCTGAAAAATATTAGGTATGAACCCTCATTGAATTGTACTGTCTAATATTTTAAAACTATTAAGGCTTAAAACATGAATTAAAAGTACTCTGTTTTTAAAAATAACGTACAATGTTTTGTCTGAGTGCAGTCTGTACTGATTCCAGACAGCAATCCAATCTACAAGATAAGGGATATTAATTAACTTTAACAAAAATCAGAAAATGCTCGAAATACTCAGCAAGTCTGGCAGTATCTGTGGACAGAAAGCATATTTAATGTTTTGAGTCCAGTGACCGTCTTTCAGAGTTCTGCTGCTATATGATATATGAATTGTTCTTGTTGTGTTTGGACATAATAGTAGTGTGAATTGGCAGGCAGTTATCACAGTAATTAGCACTAACAATCTGCATTCTTCTAATATCTTTGGTATCATAAAACGACTCAAGGACTCTTGAGATGTTAATGAACTCATTTTCAATTGAGTTTTGTTTGTTTTTCAATTTACCAGGATTATTTTAGCCAAAGGGTTAAAGACTATGTTTAAAGTGGTTGTCACGTGAACATGACATGCATATTTGAAACCTTAGATTTTTCAGACAATTTTGTTCTAAGTTACAAACACAGATATTCATGGGAAAGCTCAGTAGTTTGTGACTGTGAAAGTATGTGACTGCAGTCAGGTGTTCAGGAGGGCTCTGCAATGTTATATGATGGAAATTTGGTAACTCACTTTTGACTTCAAGTTCAGAACTGAGGTTTGAAGTGTACTTCGGAAGAACCAGGAATTCAGTATATAAAGTAGGAATGTTTCTCCTAGCAGGGTAATCAAGTTTTAGTTTAAGAGAACCAGTCGTCCTACTTGAAGTATTATTAGTTCATGAAACTCCCAAGCCAGGAGAGCTTTTATGTCTTTGTGTTGTCAGAAGTGAGAAAGTTTAGGCCATCAGAGTTGCAAAACATTTGCGTTGTGGACTCAGACAGGAAGCCTAAGCCTCTGTAGTCCAAGAAAATAAATTGGGAGGGATTAGTTAAATAAAAATGTAAAGACCTGAGATAGGAAGAAATCTTTCTAAAACTGAGAATAAAATTTTGTGTTGAAAAACAGGCTGAAATGTTGTTTTGACATTGGCATTAAGAGTTTTCTGTCTTTTATTTATATTTTCTTTCATTTAAGTAATACACTAATGTTCTGTTGTTAAAGAACATCTGCAGCCTCGTGTGATTATGTGTCAGTCCATTACATTAACCAAATGCAACAATTAAACGTGGATCTCTCAAGATGGTTCTTATTCAGAGAACTTACTTGTTCAGTATTAGCATCAGATGGGATTATTTCTAGGTTTGGATGCTGCCTGACCTCCTGAGTACTTTTTTGCATTTTCCTTTTTATTTTGGTTATCAGCATCTTCAGTATTTTGAGTAGTGTTGTGCGAATAATAGCTGGGTTCAGTCCTACTGAGGTTCAATAACTTCATGAAGTAGGGAAAGGTGAATGGTATCCTAATGTCTGATGCTACTGAACTCAGGCAGATCTTCCAGCATTCTCTGTGCAGCATTCCTCAGTTCAATATTTTTTATAAGATGTGAAACTTGTGTACGTCGATGTTCAGAGAAATTGGGTGTGCACATACAAGAGACATAAAGCCTCATGCAGAAACATGAAATTATGAAAGCAAGAGCATTAGAGCATAAGAAAAGAGCTATCTTGTTAAAACTGTATGGGGCTTTGGTGAGACTAAACCCAGAATATTGCGTGCAGTTTTGGTCTTCATATTTAGGGAATGTTATACTTGCATTGGAGGCAGAACAATGAAAGTTCCCCAGATTGTGGCCTGGGTTGTCTTATGATGAGAGATTGAAAAATTTGGCATTAGATTCTCTGGAAGGGCTGAACTGCTGTAGGACCAGTAATGGAGTGATGCCACAAATCACAATGGGATTGGGAATCTAGGGAAAGCAGCTAAGTGATGAGTAGCTTTGGTGAGTATTTCTAGTATTTAAAGCAAAATTAAGCTCTTTAGTTTACATTGGACTTCAAGTCTTTTATTCTTTCTCGTCTTCTTAAAATTAGCTTATTGAGTATAACATTGATAATACTGTTAAAAATGAATTACAATAAAGTACAAGTACAGAAGATTCTACGAGTGTATACAGCAGGGACACCAGAGTAATTCATTAATGAGTTAAAAAAATATGATAGCAAAAACAGGATAGATGATGTGTTACTGCTGCAGCATGTGGGAGCTTCTGGACACCAACGTGATCCACAGTGAACACATCTGTAGAAAGCCTCATGTAGAAACATGAAATTATGAAAGCAAGGGCATTAGAGCATAAGAAAAGAGCTATCTTGTTACAACTGTATGGGGCTTTGGTGAGACTAAACCCACAGAAAGTGGGTTTCTAAACACATAGAAAGTGTTTGCTGCTCGAGAAGCTTCAGATCTAGATTGAGGAGCTAGTGTCTGAATTGCAGATATTTCATCACATCAAGGAGGAAGAAAAAATACCTGGAGACTTTGGTCCAGGGAATGGTCATATCCCTCAAACTAGGAAATTCAAATTTGTTTTGTGATGAGGAACAAAAAGATATGACTGCAGTGAGGCAGACATGGGGATCTGAGGGATGGCTTGAGGAACCGACAATTCTCCAACAGATATGAGATTCTTGTAAGCTGTGTGGACAAGAGCAGAGACTGGATGGAGTGAACTAACTGTGACATCGCGGTACACTAAAGTGAGAAGAGGAAATTGGAATGTAGTAGTAGTGGGTGAGATAATATTTTTCCATTTGTAAGTTGGAGACCCGAAGGCTGCATTGCTCGCCTGGTGCCAATGTTAAGGCTTTCTCCTCAGAACTATTGAAGAACTTGGATCAGGATGGGAAGGATCTTGTTGTCTAAAGAGGAGGTTCTGATGAAAAGTTTTGACCAGTTAGACACAAAATTAACACTTCCAAGCTAAGAATCACAGGATTACTACCTGAGTCACTGTCAAACTGGCATGGGTTAAATGAAGTCAAGGAGATAAACGGATGTTGTGAGTGGAATGACTTTCAGTTTGTGAGGCACTGACACCAGCACTGGGGTGGAGGTGACCTGTTCAGTTGAGATGGGCTTTACTTGAAGCGTGCCAGGACTAACATGATATTGTGCAAACCGTTGCAGATTCAGGCATCTTGTACACCTGAAACTACACAAAGATTAAAGCCAATGAGAAAAGTAGATGTCTGAGGTACGGCGACAGCTACACAGGAATCAATGTTCTCCAGAATGTCTTACCCACAACTGTTGTGCATATTATTGTAAATAATGTGAATGCTTTCATTTCAAGAATTGCTGGTGGGGGGAGGGATGTTGTGTATTTGTGTAAGTATGATGGACAGTCACTTTGAGAGTCTTAGTGATTTTGAGAAGATTTGTAGCTCAGGTTGAGGTTCTGGATGTGGGTTTGCTCACTGAGCTGCAAGGTTCAATTTCAGATGTTTTGTTACCATACTAGGTCACATCTTCAGTGAGCCTCTGGATGAAGCATGGCTGGTGTTTCCTGCTTTCTATTTATATGTTTGGGGGTCCTTTGGTTGAAAATGAAAAAAGAACTAGACCTGCAGAAAAGCCTAGACAAACTTACACAAAATAATAGCACTGACAACACAGAAGCATGGATAAAAACTTAGCTGATCGACTTTTAACAGACACTGAAAAAGCCATCTTAGTAAGAGGATTAAATTACAACTTCCTGGATGCGAACAAGAAAGATTTCTTAGCAGCATTAGAAACAACACTGAAAGACAACCAAATCACAGAAGAAACCCAGAAACCTATCAGACAGGTAGTTGCACCATCATTAAGCAGGAAAAAGGAAGGAAACACACTCAATACACAAGAAAGGAAAGCACTAGAAAGACTAAAAAAGATTTTTAAATTGTTATCCTACCTTCTGACAAATGACGCTTGATAGTCATTTTAAATCAAAGACACTACATTGAAAAAGTGAACGCACTACTTGCAGATACCAACACTTACCAATAAGTGGCAAAAGACCCGAACCAACATCCAACCCAAACTTTGGGTCCGCTACAAGGATGGCCCCTTTGTCAGCACTAAATGAAACAAATTAGAGGACAACTTCAATACCATCAATAATACCCTTACTGGCATAAAATTCACTAAAGAGGAGGAAAAGAACAACAAACTGCCATTCCTAGGATGTTACAGGAGAGTGAACTGCCAACAGGGAACTTCAAACCAACATCCACAGAAAACAACACACACGGACCAAATATTGAACTACAGAAGCAATCATCCCAAGATCAACAAACAAAGCTGCATCAGAGCATTATTTCAATGAGCCAACACACACTGCAGCACTGAGGAACTATGCAAGGCACAGGAAAATCACCTATACTGTGTATTAAAAAAGAATGGGTACCCAATGAACACGGTCCGCCGATTGCTTAGCAACAAACACAAGCAAGTAGACAGCACGCGTGCAGAAACCCTAGCCACTCTCCCCTACATCAAAGACATTTTGGAAATGACTGCCAGTTTACTCAGGCCCTTGGCATCATGGTAGCCCACAAACCTACCAACACACTAAAACAGCAGCTAATGAACTTGAAAGGCCCTATACAGACAACAAGCAAAACTAATGTCACTTACAAATTGCTGTGCAAGAACTGTAACAAACACTACATTGGACAAACAGGCAGAAAACTAGCCACCAGGATACATGAACACCAACTAGCCACAAAACAACATGACCCACTCTCACTAGTATCCTTACATACAGATAAGGAAGGACACCACTTCGACTGAGACAACACATCCATCCTAGGACAAGCCAAACAGACATGCACAAGAATTCCTAGAAGCATAACATTCCAACCGGAACTCTATCAACAAACACATCGAGTTAGACCCCATTTACCACCCCCTGAGAAAAAGAATAGGAAGTGACACCACCATGGGAAATGATGTCACCACAGGAAATAACATCACCAACCCAAACATATAAATAGAAAGCAGGAAACACCAGCAGTGCTTCGTCCGGAGGCTCACTGAAGATGTTACCGACTATGGTGATCAAACGCCCGAAAACAAACCTTCCAGCTCAGCGAGCAAACCCACATCCACAACTTTGAGAGTCTGATTACATGATGTAATGACAACATCATTGGCTGTTTTGAATGGACAAACAATTCTCTCTAACCTTGCTGCTTGGAGAGTGAACACCTCCATAATAAAGCAGTCTCTCATCCTTCTTTGAACTTAAAGTTTAAGAAAACGGTTAATGACTCACACCAAAGTTCCAGCATGGAAGAAGGATTATTAGAAGGGGATAAGGATAGCATGCATTTGAGAGAAAAACCATACAAAGAAAAGTGTTAAAAGTTTGTGAGAAGATTTGTAGCTCGGGTGCTCGTTGCTGTGGTTCTGTTCGCCGAGCTGGAAGTTTTTGTTGCAAACGTTTCGTCTCCTGTCTAGGTGACATCCTCAGTGCTTGGGAGCCTCCTGTGAAGCGCTTCTGTGGTGTTTCCTCCGGCATTTATAGTGGCCTGTCCCTGGCTGCAGTCGGTATTGTGACCAGCTTGGCCATCTCAATGTCTGTGAATTCTCTTTGTGTCTGTACTCGTTTCTCTCCTTCTGGCTGTTAAAATGTGGCCAATCAGTGATCCTACATTTGCCAAAGGATTGCACATCCAATTTTTCCTGTTTGTCCTATATAGTGTTTTGTGCAGTCCTATCAAGAGGTTTTGTACACTACATTAGTTTTGCTCATGCTGGGTATCGGGTCCTTCGTTCTGGTGAGTTGTTGTCTGAGAGTGGCTGTTGGTTTGTGTGCTGTTATAAGTCCTAGTGGTCGCAGTAGTCTGGCTGTCATTTCAGAGATGTTCTTGATGTATGGTAGTGTGGCTAGTCCTTTGGTTTGCGGCATGTCCTCGTTCTGTTGAAAGCAACAACACCCCCAGATTCTATGGACTACCTAAAGTGCACAAACCAGACATCCCACTCAGACCCATAGTATCACTACCAGGGACACCATCACACCAACTGGCTAAAGAACTACAGCAAAAACTGAAACTCCTGATCAGCGGATCCAGACACACTATAAAATCAACACAGGAATTCTTGGACATCATCAGAAATACACACATAGACAAGGAAGAAACCATGGTCTCATTCGACGTAACGGCACTGTTCACCTCTATTGACAAAGCCCTAGCCAGAGAAACAATAGCCAACCTGCTGAACAGACATAACAGACAACAGGACGTTGAACCCATCAACAAAGACGGCATACTTAAACTACTGGACTTGTGCCTCACAACACACTTCACATTCAACAACCAGATATACGAACAAATCAACCCATGGGCTCACCGATCTCGGGACTCATAGCAGAAGCAGTAATGCAAAGGTTAGAACAAACACTTACCACAAATTCAACCCAAACTCTGGGTCAGATACGTTAATGACACCTTTGTAATCATTAAAAGCACGGATATAGAGAAAACACACCGGATCATCAACTCCACACTCACAGGAATCTGATTCACGAGAGAGGAAGAAAAGGACAACCAACTCCCATTCCTAGACGTGAGGGTACAGAGAACACCGAACGGAGAATTCACCACTAAGGTTCACAGGAAAGCCACACACACAGACCAAGTCCTGAACTATGAAAGCAACCACTCCAATACACACAAATGAAGTTGCATCAAGACACTATTCAAAATGGCCACAACACACTGCAGCACACGAGAACTGCAAAAAGAGGAAGAGGAACACCTATACAAGGTATTCGCAAAAAACGGATATCCCCGCAATTTCATCAAAAGATGCCTAAGGGAGAGACAACAGAACGAGGACAT
>NC_057736.1:51504325-51536869 GCF_004010195.1 Chiloscyllium plagiosum | reverse complement strand
GCTTGCCCTGTAATGGTAGTGTTGTCCCAGTCAAATTCATGTTGTTTGTCGTCTGCGTGTGTGGCTACTAGGATATACCGGCCACTACAGCAGACAGCTGAAACTGACAACCGGAAGCGGCAGGGACAGGCCACTATAAATGCCGGAGGAAACACCACAGAAGCGCTTCACAGGAGGCTCCCAAGCACTGAGGATGTCACCTAGACAGGGGACGAAACGTTTGCAACAAAAACTTCCAGCTCGGCGAACAGAACCACAGCAAAAGTGTTAAGCCAGAGGATTGTGAAGGATTTAAAAACCAGCAATAGATGATCAAAATAAAAAAAAAGCAGGAGAAAATAAACATTGAGAAAAAACTTGAATTTATTTTGGAAAGGAAAGGTAATAACTTTTAAATATGTACAAAAAGGAAAATAGAAACCAAAGCGAACAAAGGTCCCTCAGAGAATGAGGTTCGGGAAATTAAATAGGCTCCAAAAAGTGGTAGGAGAAAATGAGGACTGCAGGTGCTGGAGACCAGAGTTGAAAAATGTGGTGCTGGAAAAACACAGCAGGCCAGGCAGCATCCGAGGAGCAGGAGAATCGACGTTTCGGATGTTTCCTGAAGAAGGGCTTATGCCCGAAACGTTGATTCTCCTGCTCCTCCGATGCTGCCTGGCCTGCTGTGTTTTTCCAGCACCACATTTTTCAACTCCAATAAGTGATAGTGGAGTTGAATAAACACTTTGCATCAGCCTTCAGAGTTGAGGACATTCATAGCATTCTGTAAATGCTAAATAATCAAGAGGCTAAAGTTGTGGGAGGAAATAAACATTTGCCATCACTTGGGGAAAAAGTGCTTGGGAAATTGATGGGGTGAAAAGATAACAACCTGATAGATTGAGTCCAAGAATCTTAAAGGATGTTGCTCCAGAGATATTGCATTCACTGGTAGTAATCTTCCAGGAATCCTTTCAAGTTTGCAAAACCGCCAATGTGACACCCTTATTCAAAGAAAGTGGGAGAAAAAAAAACGGTTAACTATAGGCCAGTTAGCTTCATGTTTGTCACTGGGAAAATGTTAGAGTGTATTATAAAGGATGTAATAGCAGAACATTAAAAAATACAGAATAAAAGCAAGTAGATTCATGGCTTCGTGAAAGGGAAATCATGTCTGATAAAATTATTATAGTTCTTGAAGAAGTAACAAGCTGGATAGATAACCGGGAACATGCAATATATTTGGATTTCCAAAAGGCATTCACAAGGCTACTTAATAAGAGCCCATGGTTTAGGAGAGGTATGTTAGAATGGATGAAGGATGAAACTATTGGAAAACAGAGAGTGGGGTTGGTGGGGGGAATCATTTTCTGGATGACAACCTGCAGCTAGTGGAGTGTCACAGTGATCAGTGCTGGGGCCGCAATTATTTACAATATGTATTAACAATTTGGATAACAGAAGAAAATAGATGATACAAAAAGTTAGATGGGAAGGCAAATGGACAGGATGATACAGAGAGTCTACAAGAGATTTTGACAGGTTAAGTGAGTGGACAAAAATTTGGCAGCTGGAAAACAATGTGGGAAAACATGAGGTTATACACTATGGAAGGATGAATAGAGGGGCTCAATATTATTTAAGTGGAGAGACGTTGCAGAAAGCTGCAACACAGAGAGATTTGAGAGTTATTGGCTGCACTGAAGGTACACAAAACAAGATCAACATTAGATTTTTTTAACCTTAGAATTTAGGTTTAAAAGTGTGGAACATTCATAAGAAATTTGAGAATAAGATCTGCAGTAGAGTGCTAGCAAAGAGCTGTCTGGTATTGGTACCATTTTGGATTTTCCAAAATAGGGAAGGCAAATGGACTTTTGGCTTTATTTCAAAGGGAATGGAGTATAAAAATAGAGAAGTCTTGCTAAAATTATCCAAGACACTACTCAGACTAGCTGGAAAAATGTGAACAGTTTCGGGCCCTTCATTTAGGGAAAGATATATAGGCACTGGAGACATCCAGAGAAGGTTTGCGGGACTGATCACAGTTTGGGAGGAATTTTCTTAGGGGGAGTAGTTGAGTAGATTTGTCTTGTACTTATTGGAGTTTTATAAGGCGAGATAATCTTATTGAAATATATCGCATTACTGAGAGAGGTATAGGGGCAAATTGCAAAGCTATTGACAGAAACTTTCTAGGCCTCTCTGAACACAGGATTAGTCCCAGGGGACAGGAAGATTGCAAATGTGACACCATTGTTTAAGAAAAAGGCAAAGCATAACTCAGGAAACTGCAGACCTGATAGTTTGATGTCAATAGTGAGAAAACTGGTGGAAGCCATAATGAAACACAAGGTAAATGTACACTGAGAGAAAAATAAGTTAATACCAAGCAGTCAACATGGCTTTGTCAAATCCAAGTCATGTCTGACAAATTACATTGAGTTCTTTGATGAGGTGATACAGGCTGTGGATGAGGGTTGACTTTCAGAAAGCATTTGATATGATGCCATATATTAGATTGGTTCGCATATTAGAAATACTTGGAATTGATGGATCCTTGGCAGCAAGAATTAGATTAGATTAGATTACATACAGTGTGGAAACAGGCCCTTCGGCCCAACAAGTCCACACCGCCCCGCCGAAGTGCAACCCACCCATACCCCTACATTTACCCCTTACCTAACACTACGGGCAATTTAGCATGGCCAATTCACCTGACCTGCACATCTTTGGACTGTGGGAGGAAACCGGAGCACCCGGAGGAAACCCACGCAGACACTGGGAGAACGTGCAAACTCCACACAGTCAGTCGCCTGAGGCGGAAATTGAACCCGGGTCTCTGGCGCTGTGAGGCAGCAGTGCTAACCACTGTGCCACCGTGCCGCCCACAAATTGGCTAAAGGATGGATATAGATGGGAATTACTCAGGTTTGAGAGGAATTGAAAGTAGTGTTCTCTAGGGATTAGAGTTGCCTTTTCTGATTTATATAAACAATTTGGGGATGGGTATTCAGGGCAAAATCTCAAAATTTGCATATGATACTAAGCTAAGGAGAACAGTGAATTGTAAGGATTTGCTGAGCAACTTCAATGAGACATTGACAAGTTAACCAAATGGACAGCCACCTGGCAGATGAATTTAAATGCAGAGAAATATGAGGTAATGCATTTTGGTAGAAGAAACATGGACAGACAATACAGGCTTAATGATAGTACTTTGAGCAGAGTGCAGGAGTAGGGAGACCTTGGGATTCACGTGCATAATTCTCTGAATGTGGCCAGGCAAGTTAAAAAGTTAAAAGAAGACTTACAGGATCTTTTGATTCATAAATAGAAGCATAGAGTATTAAAGCCTGTCCTGAAGAAAGGTTATACCTGAAACATTGACTCCTCCACCTTCTGAGGCTGCCTGTGTTCTTCCAGCTTCCTGTTTGTCTAATCTTGATGGGCTGAATGGCCTGCTTATGCTATGATGTTTAATGGTTTAATGTTGTTATGGAACGTGAAAGAATGCAAGGATATTTGAAACATATAAGATTATGAAGAGGTTTGACAACATAGTTACTAAAGACTTGCTCCCCCAAGCATGGAATCTAAGAGTTGGGAGCACAATCTTAGACAACGAGGCTAATCATTTAGTGTTGGCTTGCAGAGAATTATTTTAATTTGTATTTTCTGAGAGTTCTTTCTCCCAGAGAGTTGTGCGTCCACCTTTGTTGAAAAGCTTACATGTTAAATCTCTCCTTCAATGGTATAAAAGGTATTCACTGTTCAAGATGCACAAATTTACCAAGGCTCTTCTGATTACCCTCTAAAAATCAGTGACTTCTTCCAAGGACAAGGGTAGCAAAAGCAAAGGAACATCATCACCTGCACATTCTTCTGCAAGCCACTTGCCATTCTTCCTTCAGTATCACTGGGTCAAAATCCTGGATCCTTCCCCTACCAGCACAGTGGGTGCCAGCACCAGCTAAACACAGTAATCATTGATACACAAGATTTTCAGTGCAAGTAAATAAGGTAAAGTCAATGTTATAACTTAACTGGGAAGAGTGTACCAATAGCCAAACCTCATTATCCCACAAGCCACAAATATGTAAATATTATACACATATATTCTTAACAAATGGCCACAAAAAAAGAGGTGACTGATTTATATCTTTGTGACTTCAATGTTACCCCTTTAAAATTGAAATACACGCACACACAAAGACACATACATACACACACACACACACACACACACATGCATGCTCTATTTGGGTTGTATAAATATAGAAAGAAAAAGCAACATGTTGAAGATCAAATGATCAGATCACAAGTTAAATCTCGCAATTTTTTTTCACCTTAGAAATGATTATACTATTAACTAGAGAGTGACTAGAGACAGTGAGGTCTGTAGATGCTGGAGATCAGAGTTGAGAGTGTGTTGCTGGAAAAGCAAAGAAAGTCAGGCAGCATCCGAGGAGCAGGAAAATCAACGTTTCAGGCTGAAGCCCTTCTTCAGAATAAATTCATTCCTGAAAAACGGCTCCGGCCCGAAATGTCGATTTTCCTGCTCCTCGGATACTGTCTGACCTGCTGTGCTTTTCCAGCAGCACACTCTCAACTCTAGAGAGTGACTGTCATTCTACACGCTTATAATTCATGGAGTAGGCCACAGTGTTTTCCTGGATTACAATTCTTTCTTTTCTATTTCTTGTTTTTTTTTCGTTTGATCATTCACACCGAGAGGTGGGAGAAAGAGGTTTTTTGCCTGTTGGCCTGGATGGTTCTGGCTGCATAGATCCCACCAGTCTAGCAAACTGCAACTCAACCAGTCTGAGGGCTATTATCAGGCAGATTTTCCTCACTCAAAATCTCATAGAGTTATTGAGTCACACAGCATGGAAACAGACTGGTCGGTCAAACTTGTCCATGTCGACTACACATCCCAAATGGACATAGTCCTATTTACCAGCTATTTGCCCATATCCCTCTAAATCCTTCCTATTTATGTACCTACCTAGACTTCTAAATGTTGTAAATGTACTCGCCTCCATCACTTCCTCTGGCAGCTCATTCAATACACGTTCCCCCTCCATATAAAAATGTTACCCCATAGGTCCTTTTCAAGTCTTTCCCTCTTACCTTAAACCTAAGCCCTCTAGTTTTGGACTTCCCCACCCTATCAAAAAGATCTTCATTACTCACCCTATCCATGCCCCTCATGATTTTATAAACCTTTATAAGGTCAACCCTCAGCCTCTGACACCCCGGGAAAAATACCTCCGCGTATTCAACCTCTCCCTATACCTGAAACCCTCCAGCCCTGGGAACATCCATTATTTGCACTGTGTCTACTTCAACACCAGGAGCATTTGGAATATGGTGGGTGAACTTGAAGCATGGGTTGATACCAGGGACTTCGATGTTGTGGCCATTTTGGAGACATGGATAGAACAGGGACAGGAGTGGTTGTTGCAGGTTCTGGGATTTAGATGTTTCAGTATGAACTGAGAAAATGGTTAAAAGAGGCGGAGGTGTGGCAATGTTACTTAGGGACAGTATTACAGTGGCAGAAAGGATGTTTAAGGACTGGTCTACTGAGGTAGTATAGATTGTTAGAAACAGGAAAGAAGAGGTCACCTTGTTGGGAGTTTTCTGGATGCCTTCAAATAGTTCCAGACATGTAGAGGAACATGTGTTAGATTTGGAGGTAGGTGAGTGCTTTGGTGTTAGTGACCACAATTTGATTATGTTTATTTCAGTGATGGAAAGGGATAGGTTTATACTGCAGGGCAAGAGTTATTGCTGGGGGAAAGGCAATTAGGCAAGATTTAGGATGCATAGCTTGGATGAGGAAACTGCAAGGCATGGGCACAATTGAAATGTGGAGCTTGTTCAAGGTACAGCTACTGCGTGTCCTTGATAAGTATGTACCTGTCAGGCAGGGAGGAAGTGGTCAAGTGAGGGAGCCATGGTTTACTAAAGAAGTTGAATCTCTTGTCACAAAGAAAAAGAAGGCTGATGTTAGGATAAGACATGAAGGCTGAGTTAGGGCACTTGAGAGTTAGAAGGTAGCCAGGAAAGACCTAAAGAGCTAAGAAGAGCCAGGAGGAGACATGAGAAGTTATTGGCAGATAGGATCAAGGAAAACCCTGAAGCTTTCTATAGGTATATCAGGAATAATAAAATGATGAGAGAAAGATTAGAAATATAGTAGTGGGAAGTTGTGCGGGAGTCTGAGGAGATAAGGGAAACACTAAATGAATTTTTTTGTCACTGTTTACACTGGAAAAAGACAATGTTGTTGAGGAGAATATTGAGATACAGGCTACTAGTCTAGATGGGATGGAGGTTCACAAGGAGGAGGTGTGAGCAATTCTGGAAAGTGTGAAAATATATAAGTCCCCTGGGCTGGATGGGATTTATCCCAGGATTCTCTGGGAGGCCAGGGAGGAGATTACAGGGCTTTTGGCTTTGAGCTTTATGTTGTCATTCTCTACAGGAATAGTGCCAGAAGACTGGAGGATAGTAAATATTGTACCCTTGTTCAAGAAGGGGAGTACAGACAACCCTGGTAATTATAGACCAGTGAGCCTTACTTCAGTTGTGGGTAAAGTGTTGAAAGAGGTTTTAAGGGATAGGATTTATAATCATCTAGAGAGAATTATGTTGATTAGGGATAGTCAACGTGGTTTTCGAAAGGTTAGGTCGTGCCTCACAAAACCTTATTGAGTTCTTTGAGATGGTGACCAAACAGATGGATACGGGTAAAGCTGTTGATATGGTGTATATGGATTTCAGTAAAGCATTTGACAAGGTTCGCTATGGTAGGCTATTGCAGAAAATATGGAGGCAGGGGATTGAGAGTGATTTAGTGGTTTGGATCAGAAATTGCCTAACTGAAAGAAAACAGAGGGTGGTAGTTGATTGGAAATGTTCATCCTGGAGTTCAGTTACTAGTGGTGTACTGCAAAGACCTGTTTTGGGGCCACTGCTGATTGTCATTTTTCTAAATGACCTAGATGAGGGCGTAGAAGAATGGGTTAGTAAATTTGCAGATGACATGAAGGTTGGTGGAGTCATGGATAGTGTTGAAGGATGCTGCAGGTTACAGAGGGACAAAGATAAGCTGCAGAGCTGGATTGACACATGGCAAATGGAAAAATGTGAGGTGATTCATTTTGGAAGGAACAACAGGAATAAAGAATCCTGGGTGAATGGTAGGATTCTTGATTGCGTAGATTAGTAGAGAGATCTCGGTGTCCATGTACACAGATCCTTGAACATTGCCACCCATGTTGATAGGGTTGTTAAGAAGACATACGGTGTGTTCACTTTTATTGGTAGAAGGATTGAGTTTCGGAGCCACGAGGTCATGCTTCAGCTGTACAAAACTCTGGTGGGCTGCATTTGGAGTATTGCATACAGTTCTGGTCACTGCATTATAGGAAAGATGTGGAAGCTTTGGAAAGGGAGATGAGGAGATCTACTAGGATGTTGCCTGGTATGGAGAGAAGGTCTTATGAGGAAAGGCTGAGGGACTTGAGAAGAAGGTTGACAGCTGACTTAATTGAGATGTATAAGATAATCAGAGGGTTAGATCCAGTGGGCAGTGAAAGCTTTTTTCCTCAAATGGTGATGGGTAGCATAAGGGGGCATAGCTTTAAATTTAGGGATGATAGGTAGAGGGCAGATGTCAGAAATAGTTTCTTTACTCAGAGAATAGCAGGGGTATGGAAAGTACTGCCTGCACAGCAGTAGACTCGTCAACTTCAAGGGCATTTAAATGGTCATTGGATTTTGTTTTCTGTTTTTCAGCGGCAGCAGCAACTCGAAGAGCGGGAACTTGGCCCAGGGGCCTGCCGGGAGCGGTGAGTCACTGATTTGAGCTTTTATATTTGAAATCAGAGAGCTGAGGTTTCTGGGAAACTTCTTTTTATTTCCGTCCAGCTATATAAAGCGGTGTTTTCTAAACTCAAGACCCTACCTTTGTAGGGCCTCCCACCCAACCACCTTAAAGACCAGGGATACATCAGCTAAGCATATCTTCTATTTCACTTTGTGATAAGGGGACTAGCAGGGATGGCAGTGCAGAGTGAGCAATGTTCCTCCTGCATGATGTTTCAGATGAGGGACACCATTGGTGTCCCATCCAAGTACGTCTGCAGGAAGTGCACCCACCTCTTGCTCCTCCAAGACTATGTTAGGGAACTGGAGTGGGAGCTGGATGAACTTCGGATCATTCACGAGGCAGAGGCTGTGATAGATAAGAGTTACAGAGGATTAGTTACTCATAGGCACGAAGAAAGCTGGGTGTATAACGGATAGTTTAACGGTGGCTGAAAGAACTTTTGATGAGGACTTATCTACTGAGGTAGTGTGGGCTGAGGTAAGAAACAGGAGAGGAGAGGTCACACTGCTTGGAGTTTTTTTTATAGGCCTCTATAGAGTTTCAGGGAGGTGGAAGGGGATTGACAAAATTATTCTGGGTAGGAGTGAAAGGAACAGGATGGTCATTATGGGGGCTTTAATTTCCCCAACATTGACTGGAAATGCTATAACTCTAGTACGTCGGATGGATCAGTTTTTGTCCAATGTGTACATAAGGGTTTCCTGACATAGTATGTCGAAGGGCTGACAAGAGGGGGGCCACACTGGATCTGGTACTTGGTAATGAAGCAGGCCAGGTGTTTGATTTAGTTGTAGGGGAGCACTTTGGAGACAGTGACCATAATTCACTGACGTTTAGTTTAGCGATGGAAAGGGATAGGTACATGCCACTGGTCAAGAGTTACCGATGGGGCAAGGGCAATTATAATACGATTAGGCTAGAATTAGGATGCATAGAATGGGGTAGAAAAATGCGGGGGATGAAGACAATGGAAATGTAGAGCTGGTTTAAGGAGCAGATATTGCATGTCCTTGATAGATATGTCCCTGTCAGAGAGGGAAGAAGCGATAAGGTAAGGGAACCGTGGTTTACTACAGAAATTGTATCTCTTGTTAAGCAGAAGAAGGAGGCTTATGTGTTGATGAGGCAAGATGGTTCAGATGAGGCGATGGAGAGTTACAGATCAGCTAGGAAAGATTTAAAGAGAGAGTTAAAATGAGCGAAGAGAGGACACAAGCAATCTTCGGCAAATAGAATAAAGGAGAACCCTAAAGCTTTCTATAGGTATATGAGGAACAAGAGGATGACTAGAGTAGGAATAGGGCCAATCAAAGACAGAAGTGGGAAGTTGACTGTGGACACTGTGGAGATCGGAGAGGTGCTAAATGAACATTTCTCATCAGTTTCACTCAAGAAAAGGAGAATATTGTAGAGGAGAAGAATGAGGTACGAGATATTAAACTAGAAAGGATCAAGGTTAGTTACGAACAGGTGTTATAAATTCTAGAAGGAATGAAAGTAGACAAGTCCCCTGGGCTGGATGGGTTCTATCTGAGGATTCTCTGGGAAGCTAGGGAGGAGATAGCAGAGCCTTTGGCTTTGATATTTGAGTTGTCATGTCTACAGGTTTAGTACCAGAGGACTGGAGGTTTGCAAATGTTGTGCCCTTGTTCAAGAAGAGCAGTAGAGATAACCCAGATAATTATAGACTAGTGAGTCTTACTTCTGTTGTAGGAAAGATTTTGGAAAGGATTATAAGAGATAAGATTTATAATCATCTAGCAAGCAACAATTTGCTTTCAGATAGTCAACATGGTTTTGTCAAGGGCAGGTCGTGTCTCACAAACCTCATTAAGTCTTTTGAGAAGGTGACCAAGCATTTGGATGAAGGTAGGGCAGTTAACGTGGTATACATGGACTTCAGTAAAGCCTTTCATAAGGTTCCACATTGAAGGCTGTTGGAGAAAATGCAGAGGCATGGGATTGAGGGTAATTTAGCAGTTTGGATGAGAAACTGGCTTTCTGAAAGAAGGCAGCGAGTGGTGGTTGATGGAAAATATTCAGCCTGGTGTCCGGTTACTAGTGGTGTGGCACAAGGATCTGCTTTCGGACCACTACTGTATGTCATTTTTATAAATGACTTAGATGCAGGCATAGATGAATGGATTAATAAATTTGCAGATGACACTAAAGTCGGTGGAGTAGTGGACAGTTTGGAAGAATGTTACAGATTTCAGGGGGACTTGGATAAACTCCAGGATTGGGCTGAGAGGTGGAAAATGGAGTTCAATGTAACTAAATGTGAGGTGATACACTTTGGAAAGAATAACATAAAGGCAGAGTACTGGGTCAATGGAAGGATTCTTGGTAGTGTGGATGTGCAGAGAGATCTTGAAGTCCATGTACATAGATCCCTGAAAGTTGCCACCCAGGTGGATAGTGCTGTTAAGAAGGCATATAATGTGTTAGGTTTCATTTGTAGGGGGATTGAGTTCCGAAGCCACAATATTATGCTGCAACTATACAAGGCGCTAGTGCGGCCACACTTAGAATATTGCATACAGCTCTGGTCCCCATATTTCGGGAAGGATGTGGAAGCATTGAAAAAGGTGCAGAGGAGATTTACTGGGATGTTGCCTGATCTGGAGGGAAGGTCTTATGAAGAAAGGCTGAGAGACTTTGGTTGTTCTCATTGCAAAGAAGAAGGCTAAGAGGGGATTTGATAGAGACATACAAGATGATCAGAGGGTTAGATAGGGTAGACGGTGAAAGTCTTTCCTAGGATGATGATGTCAGCTTGTATGAAGGGCCATAACTACAAATTGAGGGGTGATAGATTTAAGACAGATGTCAGAGGCAGGTTTTTTACTCAGAGTGGTAAGGCATGGTAAGAGAGTGGTAACTGCCAATGTAGTTAACTCAGTCACATTAGGGAGATTTAAACAATCCTTGGATAAGCACATGGATTATGATGGGATAATGTAGGGGGACGATCTGAGAATAGTTCACAGGTTGGCGTAACATTGAGGGCTGAAAGGCCTTGTACTGCACTGTAATGTTCTGTGTTCTGTGAATCTTTTCTGCACCCTCTCAAGTTTAACAACATCCTTCCTATAGAAGGGCACTAGAATTGCACACTGTATTCTAAAAGTGGCCTCACCAATATCCTTTACAGCCACAACATGATGTCCCAACTTCTTTACTCAATGTTCTGACCAATAAAGGCAGTGTATCTGTTATGAAGATATGGGTGTACTGTACCTTTACGAAAGTTAAAAGCTGGAAGAAATACCTGAGAACAGCAACTATTCTCAAGGTATGTGGTCCAGAAGTTTGTGTAGCTGGTTGCCTGGAGACGATAAAACAAATTCAAGTTTGGCCGATCAGTTTAAATTATACCCCAAAAAATACCAAATTCCAATCAAATTTGAATTTAGCATATTGACAATCTTAAAAGCCAATGACATAATCCGATGCTTTTGTGGTGTAAGACTGGGAAAAATTGAACAGTTGGGAAGAGAACTGCCATGCCATCTGCATGTAGAGACTGCCCGGAGAAGAGCTCTCTTAAAGGTACCTTTATTGATCATTAATCTGTGAAGCAGAATTCCCTAAGAAGAAGAAAAGAAGATTTGAAATCTGGCTGGTTTCGAAATTTGATTTTTTTTACTAAATCTTAATCAGGTTTTTTTTGTTCAGACTGATATTATAGAAGGGCAAGTAAAAGATAGGTTAGAGGAAGTTATAGGTAAATAGTTGGTAGTTAATTATTCTCTGCCATACTTTATGAAATAAAATTGTTAATTTTTACTTTAAATAGTTCTTGGTCTCTCAAGGTTTCACAGATTACTGCATAAGATAAATCTTTCCTGTGTTGCTCATTTAATTTAAGCAGAAAGGTTTACCATGTGTCATAACAGTTTGGGGGCTCATCCAGGATTTGAACTGGTTTAGACAGATTTGAATAGATTTGGGGGTACAAAAATCCCAGCAGATTTAAACACTTGCAAGTTAGTGTCCTAGGTCTTTAAATAAAATGAAGGTGAGATAATTTGTTTAATGTTGGTGACTTGTGGATGATTAAATTAAAAGTGATAAAAATGGCTTTTAACATTGTTAAAATGTTTCTGGGATTTGAAGATGATTCTCAAATTTGCCAACAAAGTATACAAGGAAAGAAAAAGGCCATACTTTTAGAATTAGCAAATACATTAGGCTTGGGTTTAACTAAGGACAAAAGTAAAGCTAAAATTGTAAGGGAGTTACTCAAACACTTAGACAACTGCAGTAGAGGTAGAAAAATCTAAATTACAATTGAGGAAAATGGAGTTAGAAGATAAATAGAGAGAAGAAAGAGAAAGAGAGAAGGCCAAGCAAAGAGTGAGAGAAGAAAGGGAGAGAGAAAGAGAAGAGAGAGAGAGGAAAAAGAAAGAAAGAGAAAGTTCTTAGCTGAGCACAAAGAGAGAGAATTTGAACTTGAGAAGTTGTGACTTAATCAGCAAAGTCAAGTTAACAGGATGGAGATTAAAAGAGAAGGTAACGATATATATAAATATGTTAAAACTCTGCCACATTTTGATGAGAAAGATGTTGAAGCCTTCTTCATTTCATTTGAAAAATTGGCTAGGCAGATGGAGTGGTCCGAGGATTTATGGGTAATGCTAGTTCAGACTAACCTGGTAGGCAGAGCTAGTGAGGTATTGCCGCGTTGTCAGGTGAGGGACCAAGAGATTATGAAGAGATTAAACAGGCTATTTTAGGTGCTTATGAATTGGTACCAGAAGCATAGACAGCAGTTCAGAAACACAAAGAAGGAACCAGGTCAGACTTACTTTGAGTTCAAAAGAATTACACATAGTCATTTTGATCGATGGGTGCCTGCTTTGAAAATCGATAGGAACTTTGAGGCTGTAAGAGGGATTATTCAGCTGGAGAAGTTTAAAAACTCACTTTCAGAGATGGTAAGGATTCACGTGGAGGAACAGAAAGTTCAGGAAGGACAGCAAAATTAGCAGATGAGTACATGTTGGTGCGTAAGACAAGCTTCCAGCCAGAATTTTGTCCTGTGAGGGATAGAGGTTGGGAGAAGGGGAGATCCTACACTACGAAACCAAGAGTAGAGAGCACTGGTAAGAATTTGCCTCAGGATAAAAAAAGAAGCCCAAGAGGGTGGAAAGGAGGTGAAAGCCCTCAGATGTTTCCAGTGTGGTAAAGTGGGACACGTAAAGTCACAGTGCTGGTTGTTAATGAAAGGCATTGTGGGAAAGATGTGGTAAAAACAGCTAAGCAAATGGCATTAGTGAAGGTAGTAAAGGAGATCCTAAGAAGAGCCAAGGAGCTGCAAGAGATGGGTGTACTGTACCTTTACGAAAAGGTACAGTACACCCTGCATAGCTTATGCAGGGCTGGGTATGGAATTAGTACCTGATTCTACAAAGAATTCGTCTCCGTGGGTAAAGTTTACTCAGAAAGAACGGGGAGAAAGACAAGAAATTATAATTTTGAGAAATATAGGATCTAACCTGAAGCTGATAGTAAGGGATAAGTGAATATGCAGAATATTCTGATTACCTGAGACTGTGGTAATTTGTGGGATAGATGGACAGAAATTTAGCGTTCCCCTATGTAAAATCAATTTGGAGTGCCACTTAAGACCGGAAAAGTTACAGTGGGAGTGATTGACAGAGTGTCAGTTCCAGGAATTCAGTTTGTTCTTCAGAATGATTTGGCAGGATCCAAGGTGAGACTGACACCCCTTGTATTTTCCCAGACTGTGTGGTAACCAGATCCCAATATCGTAAGTTACATGACAGAGTGTCAGTTCCAGGAATTCAGTTTGTTCTTCAGAATGATTTGGCAGGATCCAAGGTGAGACTGACACCCCTTGTTGTGGAGAAGCCCAAGAAACTGCGGAATTAAAATAGAACTATCCTGGTATTTTCCCAGACTGTGTGGTAACCAGATCCCAATATCGTAAGTTACAGCACAAAGTGAAAAGTAGAGAGAAAGATGAAGGAGTTAAGGTTCAGTTAGTGGATAATGGGACAGGAAAATCCTGAACAGGTCAGACAGAAATGTTTACTCCTGAAAGACTAAGAGACTTGCGACAGCGAGACTAGACGATAAAAGATATATATGTGGATGCATACTCCGAAAAGGAGGCAGAGAGTATTCCTGAGGGTTATTATCTGAAAGATAGAATATTAAGATGGAAATGGAGACCATGGCAGGTTAGTACAGAGGAGAAATGGACTGAAGTGCCCCAGATTATGTTGCTGGTAGTATACAGACAGGACGTGTTACGAGTAGCACATGAACCACCTGTAAAAGTTCAGCTGGGGATACAAAAGACTCAGGCTAAAGTACAAAAATATTTTCATTGGCCTAGAATGCACAAGAATGTGGTTAACTTCTGCCGTATGTGTCAAACATGCCAAATAGTAGGCAAGCCATAGGCAGTAATAAAACCAGCACCTTTATCACCAATTCCCGCATTTGAAGAACCTTTCATGCAGGTTATAATTGATTGTGTCGGTCCACTCCTGAGAACTAAAAGTGGGAACCAGTACTTGTTAACCATAATAGATGTGTCTACCAGATTTCTGGAGGCAATTCCATTATGGAGTATCAAGGTAAAAAAGGTGACAGAGGACTGAATAGCTTTCTTCACATCGTATGGGCTACCAGAGAGATTCAGTTGGATCAAGGGTCAAATTTTACTGCTAGGCCATTTAATTAGATTAGATTACTAGATTAGATTAGATTAGATTAGATTCGATTACTTACAGTGTGGAAACAGGCCCTTCGGCCCAACAAGTCTACACCGATCCGCCGAAACGCAACCCACCTAAACCCCTACATTTACCCCATACCTAACACTACGGGCAATTTAGCATGGCCAATTCACCTGACCTGCACATTTTTGGACTGTGGGAGGAAACCGGAGCACCCAGAGGAAACCCACGCAGACACGGGGAGAATGTGCAAACTCCACACAGACAGTCGCCTGAGGCGGGAATTGAACCTGGGTCTCTGGCGCTGTGAGGCAGCAGTGCTAACCACTGTGCCACCATGCCGCCCTTAAGGAGGTTATGGATAGCTTAGGTTTACAACACTTTAAATCCAGTGCATAACACCCTGAATCCCAGGGAGCTTGAGAAAGGTGGCATCAGACCTTGAGGACCATATTGAGAACATACTGTCAGGATTACTCAAATGATTGGGATAAAGGTATTCTATTCGTATTGTTTGCCATTAGAGATGCCCCAAACAAATCTAATCAGTTCACTCCCTTTTAGTTATTAATCAGGCATTAAGTGAGAGGCCATTGAAATTAATTAAAGAAAAATTGACAGGACCAAAGTCAGAGATCTCACACTTAGATTAGGTATCGGAGGTGAGGGAGAGACTAAATCGAGTGGGTGAGTTAGCTAAACAGCACTTAAAGAGGGCACAGTGTAGAATGAAGCATGTGGCAGATAAAAGCTCTGAGACTCACATGTTTTCCCGAGCGGATGACATGTTAGTACTGTCACCAGTGATAGGAGATCCGTTCAAAGCCAGGTTTAGTGGTCCCTATCAAATTCAGAAAAATTTGAGTCAGGTGAACTATCTAGTAAAGATGCCAGATAGAAAAATATGTATCGGGTATGTCATGTGAACATGTTGAAACCATATTATACTAGAGAGAAAGAACTTGAGAAACAGGTGTTAGTTACTACCCCTCCAGATGATGTGAATTTTGATGTCCCTCAAAATAGATTAAAAAATGAAGAAGCCCTTGAGGTGTGGGATAGGTTAATAAGCTATCTGTCTCAGGAACATAGAACACAGTTGAAAGATTTGTTACTGCAGTATAAGGGCATATGTAAGAATCAGATGCGGAGGACTAATGCTTTTGTATATGAAGTAAATGGAAGGAATACTGCTCCGATAGGACAACACCCCTATTGACTTAATCCTTCCAAAGTCAAACAGATCCAGACAGAGGTGGAGGACATGCTCGATGAGGTCATCATCAAACCAAGCCAGAGTGAGTGGAGTTCGCCGATCGTCTTAGTTCCCAAACCAGACGGAACTCAATGATTCTGCGTGCATTTTCAGAAGGCCAACACTGCTATAAAATCAGACTCCTATTCAATTCATAGACTGGAGGACTGTATCGAGAAAGTCGGACAAGCTAGTTACATCAGTAAGTTGAACTTAATGCATGGTTACTGGCAGGTACTTTTATCAGAGACGGTGAAATAAACTTCTGTGGTTGTAACCCCAAATGGGTTATATTAGTTTACAGTGATGCCCTTTGGAATGAAGACCATTCCTGCCACATTCCAAAGACTCATGGCAGGTTTAACAAACTGTGCAGTCTATTTGGATGACGTAGTGATCTTTAGTAGGTTCGGGAGAGATCACATTGTACAGTTGGCAGAGCTCTTTGAATGACTCCGAACGCAAAGACAAAGGTCATTGAGGAATTTCCATGAACTACCTCGAAGAAAGAGATGCTTTGATTCTTAGGACTCAGTGATTCTATTGGAAGTTTGTTCCAAACTTCAGCAGTGTAGTGACTCCATTAATCAATTTGCTGAAGAGCACAAAGTTTTGGTGGATGGAGCAATGCCAGGAGGCATTCGACCATTTGAAAGCCATATTAACCACCAAACCAGTTTTAGCTACACCAAACTTTTGAAAACCTTTTAAAGTCGCCATTGATGCTAGTGACATTGGAGTAGGAGCTGTACTCCTCCAGGAAGATGAGGATGGGATTGAACTGCCAGTTGGTTACTTTTCAAAGAACAACAACATCCACCAGAGGAAATACTCCACAATTGAAAAAGAACTATTGAGTTTGGTACTGGCCTTACAACATTTTAATGTGTATGTCACGAACAATGTATCGGAGACAGTTGTGTACATGGATCACAATCCTCTTCTACTTAGAATGCTTTAAAGACAAGAATATGCAACTATTTCATTAGAGTCTTATGTTATTGACTTTTAATTTAGAAATCGTACATGTTGCAGGTCGGAAGAATGTAATCACAGATGCGTTATCATGGATTTAACTGATAAAGTTTAGATGAGAGTTGTATTTATTTAGTGTTTTTTATATACCAAATATATGGGAAGAAGTTAAGGTGAACTTATATTAAAGTTATCTGTATGTTAGGGTAATGCGTTTAAAAATAGTAGAATAAAAATGACGCCATCTTTCCATTATAATGGTTTATTTTTTCTTAAGGTGGGAGGTGTTATGAAGATGTCTGTGCACTATACCTTTAAGAGCGTTAAAAGCTAGTAGAACTACCTGGCAGCGCCAAGTGTTCTCAGCAAGATACAATGTAATATGTGGTCCAGCAGTTAGTGTTGCCTGGTTGCCTGGAGACAAAAACAGATTCAAATTAGGCCAATCAGTTTAACTTTTACCCTAAAAAACACCAAATTCCAAACAAATTTGAATTTAGTATATTGACAATCTTAAAAGCCAATGACACAATTTGATTCTTTGGGGGTATAAGACCGGGAAAAATTGAACAGTTGGGAAGAGAACTGCCATGCCACCAGCATGTAGAGATTGCCCGGAGAAGAACTCGATCAGTAACCTGTGAAGCAGAAATCCCTAAAAAGAAGAAAAGAAGATTTGATATCTGGTTAGCTTTGACATTTGAATTCTTTTCAGTAAATCTTAATCAGGAGGTTTTATCAGACTAGTATAAGCATGCTTTTTTGTGTTGCTAGTTTAAATTAAGCAGGAGGGTTTACCCTGTGTTGTAACGGTGCCACATGCTTTCTTCACTACCCTGTCTACCTGTGACTCCATTTTCAATGAACCATGCTTCTGTACCCCTAGGTCTCTTTGTCACTGACACCCTTCAGGGCTCTAGCATTAATTGTGTAAGTCCTACCCTGATTTGCCTTACCAAAATGCAAATCCTCACCTAAATTAAACTCTATCTGCCATTTCTCGGTCCACTGGCATTCTGATCAAGGTCCAGTTGCACCCTGAGGTATTCTTATTCACTGTCTGCTACAGCACCTACTTTGGTGTCATCTCAAAGTTACTAACCATAACTCCTACACAATATAAATAATAAAACACAGTGGACCCAGCACTGAACCTTGTGGAACAGGTTACAGGTCTCCAGTCCAAAGTGAAACCCCCTAAGAAGGTAAGTCAGTCTCCTAACTTCAAGCCAAGTTTGTATACAAATGCCTAGCTCCTCTTGAATCCAATGTGATCAAACCTTAGTAACCAGTTTACCAAGTAGAACCTTGCTGAACGCTTTGCTGAAGTCCATATAGACAATGTCTAACACTCTGCTTTCATCAATCCTCTGTCACCTCTTCAAAAAACTCAATCAAGTTGGTGAGACAATTTCCCATGCACAAAGCCATGTTGACTATCCCTAATTCGTCCTTGCCTTTGATGTAAATCCTCAGGATCTCCTCCAACAACTTACCCACCACTGCCATAAGGCTCACCAGTTTACATTTCCCTTGCTTTTCCTTACCACTTTTCTTAAACAATGGCACCACATTAGCTAACCTCCAGTCTTCTGGCACCTTCTGGTCTGTCAATGATTCAAATATCTCAGCAAGGAGTCCAACCATTTCTTCCGTAGCTTCCCACAAAGTTCTGGGAAGCACCTGATCACATAGGAATTTGTTTATCTTCATATGTTTTAACACCTCCTCTTCTGTAATATGAACTCTGTTCAAGGTATTACTGTTTATTTCACCAAATATCTTAGTTTCCAAGTCCATCTCCATAGTAAATACTGAAACAAAATATTCAATTAGTATCTCACCCATTTACTGTGGTTCCATGAATATGATTGATCTATTCTCTCCCTAATTGCTCTGTTGCCCTTAATGTACTTAACAAATCACTTTGGATTCTCCTTAACTCTATTTGCCAAAGCTATCTCATGTCCCATTTTTGCCCTCCTGATTTCCCTATATCTCCCCCTACAATGTCCAAAATTGCATATCTGATAGACACAGGAGGCTCCTGCACAACTTGGCTACCTCTTAGACCATCCCTAGTGGTCAACCGTCTACATCTTTGGTTTTTCTACCTTTCTGAAACTGCCATCCATCACTCTCCCTTGCTGTTGTAAACTCCTCATTTCCTGGTCCAACCAATCAATGTGGTCTGATAGAATTAGCAACCAAACACTCTTCCTGCAGACATGTTCTCCAGGAACTTTCAGATTAGATTCCCTACAGTGTGGAAACAGGCCTTTCGGCTCAACCAATCCACACTGACCCTCCGAAGAGTAACCCACCCAGACCCATTTCCCCTCTGACTAATGGGCAATTTAGTATGGCCAATTCACCTGACCTGCACATCTTTGGACTGTGGGAGGAAGACGGAGCACCCGGAGGAAACCCACGTAGACACAGGGAGAATGTGCAAACTCCACACAGTCACCCGAGGCTGAATCGAACCTGGGACCCTGGTGCTGTGAGGCAGCAGTGCTAACCACTGAGCCACTATGCCACCCACATGCTCCTTGATCTCCCACATCTGACAGGAAGAGCCCATCACTATACTAAAAGCTAGTTCTCCCCCATTAACAATCTACAGAATTACCTAAAAGCAAATACAATACACATTGCTCAAAAATGCAACGTTAGCGCAGTCTTACTGCTCAAAACATGATACCAATTCTTAATTTTAAAGTCAATTAAGAGAACCATCACAGTATAAATAATAGAAAAAAAGTACCCTCACCTTACTAACTATTATAGATTTATTAAAAAAAAATAAAATTTAGAAGTTTTGTAAGTCTTAAAATCAAACACTTAGCTGAACAGGCTCAAAAAAACCAAAGGTTAACTCCTTCTCCTGTAATTTCAGGCTTTTTTTTCTAAATCACTGATATCTCTACAGCTGCATCAGAAGATATTAGACTTCCCTTGTCACCGCTTGTCTGTTATTTCAGTGAAACCCAATATTCAGAGCCTTTGTGCAATTTCTGTCTGGCACTGTGAAACTACACTTGTTAGCTGCTTCGTAAAAAGTCGATCTCCAAGCCTTATGCAATTCTTCAGTATCTGACCTTGCCACATGGTCACTCTCTTGAAATTCCCTCTTCTTACTTTCTTTTATAGTATCTTTGTTTTTTTATTTCTTTTTAAAAGTTCCAAAAACAATGCAAAACTTGTAAAAAAACAACAATTACTATCCCAAGGAAATCAATAAATCCAGCTGAGTGCTGAAAAGAAACATCACAATTTCGGTGTCACTCTGATTCAATAATATATCAACCTCACCGTTCCAAAAGCAAAGTAGTCTTGTGCAACTAACACTGTGCATCAGTTGATTTCTCCAAGATATAAAACTTCACCTATATAGTGTCTGACTCACATTTCAATTTTGACACCAAGAAAACTATATAATCCATTATGATTAATTCATCTTCATGCGTTAATGCCAACATGCTCATACGAGTCTTTCAAAGTTTGCAGTGCATTCTGTTTCTGCTCACTCTGCTCTATTTCTTGCTTAGAATTATGGAGCTCCTTTACATAATTGAAAAGTTTCTAGAGTCCCGAAGTTCTTGCACAACAACCACTAACTTCTCAAGAGCAATTATTGACATACAAAACATGCTGGCCTAACCAAAGACACCTGATTCCTAGGAAAGAATGAAAGAAGTAGAACGTAATGTAAGAAAATGTGATGCTGTCCAGTTTGATAAGATGGAATGAAAAACAGAATATTATTTTGAAAGAGATACTGCAAAATGCTGTGATTTGGAGGGATTTGTGTCTTTGTACACGAATCATAAAATATGTGTGCCTGTACAGCAAGTGGTTAGGAAACCATGGAAAGTTGGTCTTATTTCAAGGGGAACAGAGTATAAAAGTCAGGAAGTCTTGATACAACTTTACAGGACCTGGATGAGACTATATCAACAAAACTGTGTACAGTTTTTGATCTCCTTATTTAATGGAATAGGAAAAGCAAATACTAAAACTATAGCAGTGGTACAAAGAGACCGTGCACCAGGAACAGAGATATTCAGGACATTAGTGGAAGTTCATTTTTGAAGATTAATAAGGAGAATCAGACTGCTACAGGCTCACAGTAATTTATCTCAAAAGGATACATGTTTCCTTAAGCTTTGAGATAAACTAAAACAGATATTGAGGACATTGGGGCAATGCCTGATGATACCATTTGTCTTCCAGGAGGATTAATGATGAAGAAAATGAGGATTGACAATGGCAGAGAGGTATATGTGATCTATATGGACTTCAGTAAGGCATTCAACAAGGTTCTCCATGGGAGATTGATTGGCAAGGTTAGATCTCGTGGAATACAGGGAGAACTAGCCATTTGGATACAGAACTGGCTCAAAGGTAGAAGACAGAGGTTGGTGATGGAGGGTAGTTCTTCAGACTGGAGGCCTGTGACCAGTGGGGTGCCACAAGGATTGGTGCTGGGTCCTCTACTTTTTATCATTTACATAAATGATTTGGATGAGAGCATAAGAGGTACAGTTAGTAAGTTTGTAGATGATACCAAAATTGGAGGTGTAGTGGAGAGCAAAGAAGGTTACCTCAGATTACAACAGGATCTTGACCAGATGGGCCAATAGGCAGAGAAGTGGCAGATGGAGTTTAATTCAGATAAATGCGAGTTTCTGCATTTTGGGAAAGCAAATCTTAGCAGGACTTATACACATAACAGTAAGGTCCTAGGGAGTGTTGCTGAACAAAGAGACCTTGGAGTACAGGTTCATTGCTCTGTGAAAGTGGAGTCGCAGGTAGTTAGGATAGTGAAGAAGGCGTTTGGTATGCTTTCTTTTATCAGTCAGAGTATTGAGTACAGGAGTAGGACATTGGTTAGGCCACTGTTGGAATATTGTGTGCAATTCTGGTCTCCTTCCTATCGGAAAGATGCTGTGAAACTTGAAAGGGTTCAGAAAAGATTTACAAGGATGTTGCCAGGGTTGGAGAATTTGAGCTTTGGAGAGGCTGGACAGGTTGGGGCTGTTTTCCCTGGAGCGTCGGAGGCTGAAGGGTGACCTTACAGAGATTCACAAAATTATGAGGGGCATGGATAGGGTAAATAGACAAAGTCTTTTCCCCGGGGATTGGGGAGTCCAGAACTAGAAGGCATAGGTTTAGGGTGAGAGGGTAAAGATATAAAAGGGGCAACCTTTTCACACAGAGGATGGTACATGTATGGAATGAGCTGCCAGAGGAAGTGGTGGAAGCTGTACAATTGCAACATTTAAGAGGCATTTGGATGGGTATATGAATAGGAAGGGTTTGGAGGGAAATGGGCCTGGTGCTGGCAGGTGGGACTAGATTGGGTTGGGATATCTGGTCGGCATGGACGGGTTGGACTGAAGGATCTGTTTCCATGCTGTACATCTCTATGACTCTATGACTAAAAATGGAAATCTTATTATACATGATATGCATTTGATTAAAGAGTGACTTGCTAAATGGTGAAGTGTTGGTTGGCTTACTATCGAGATAAAGCTATATGGGTAGATGGGGTGGGGGCTGTGTTAGAGGTTGGAGGTGGAGAAGAATGTAAAAAAAATGGAGGGCAGATGTCAGGCGATTAGACAATGAAGTTGTGAAATTCAATACCGACCCCTAAAGACTGCAAAGTATCTAAGTGGAAAATAAGGAGTTTGTGTTATGTTTTGTTGAAGATTGCAGCAGACCCAAACCCTGAGAGCAAAGTGGGTTATTGGAATGTCAAACAACTGGAAGGTTGAAATCATTCCTATGGAAAGGGCAGAAGTGTTCTGCAATGTGGTCATCCAGTCTGTGTTTGGTCTTGTCAATGTAGAGGAGACCACAATGTGAATAGTGAGTATAGTAGCCAAGAATGTGGAGACTAGGTGGAAAGTGAAGACGGGGGAGCCCTTTTTTTTTGGAATGGAGGGCAAAAAGTCAGGAAATAGGTCAGACACATATGAAGGTCCTGTCAACCATAGATGGGTTAGATCAAATCCTCAGTTGGGGAGAAAAGAGGTCATTTTGGAGGCATTCCAGTGGAAGGTGGCAACTTTGGAATACATGGGAAGGAGACGAAGGAAATGGGAGAATGGATGGAATTCTTGCAGGAAGTAGTTTAATTAATTTATTAATTAATTTTAATTAATTGAAGAAAAGTTAATAAATCAAAGCTCAGAAACAACTCTTCCAATTTATGCTCCAAACGTCCAACAGAAACTGCCTGTACATATGAGTTGACTAATAAACATTTGAGAGATGTTCAACAAATAATAAAAACCATAGCAGGCCAAAAGATCAATGTTGGATATTTTGTTGTAGGAGGCAAGTTGTTGTTGCCTGTCACTTGGAACCATTAAGCATAAAATTCACTGGACATTATCAAATTAAGAAGAAACTACATGATGCAAATTATGTAATGAGTACTTTGGTCAGGAGAGAGTGTGTTATGTTGACATGTTGTAAAGATTATGATAGGGATGATTGTCAGAAGAACAGTGTACTTACAGCAATGAAGGGATTAGGGAGTGAAATAGAAACACCAGAACATTAAGGGAATGAATGATAAATTCAAAATTTAGAAGTTATTTTTTATGAATCACGTTAGAATATACAGAGATACTTAAAAGTTAGATAATATCATGTCATATCTTCCAGAAAACTATTGAGGTGATTTATGAAGGCTATTACAGAATTAGAAATCAATTTGTGGGAGCAGGCAAGGAAAAATAGTTTTGGCATTTCATAGTTTAGATAGGGGGATACATTGTCTATAAAGCAACACCAAACAGACTCAATCCAGAGAGAGATTAGCTCAGATGAGGGAGGAGATTAATTTTATTATGGACAATGACTTCATTGAGCCAAGCTGCTGTGCTACTCTCTGGTCATTCAGAGGTCAATCCTAAGACTTTTGAGAAATTTGATTTTCAAAGGCAAGTAAGTGATTTCCAAAAGTTCTACTTTGAGATGTCCAAGGGTACAAGCGGCTGACAGACTCTTTTAATAAGTTCCTTTTTGTGAGACAAAGTAGAGATGCAAACACTACAACAGTTATTGACACATTAACTTCCATATTCAGGATGTCTAATGTTTCTCAGCAAATAGTGTCTGGCAAAGAACATTCGTGCGCCCCTTCCAAGGTGTGCAAGAACTGGAGTCTTCAACACAATGACCCCCTCTTCTCATTAGCTTAAATCCAATGGTCTAATTATTAGTAATATGGAAAAATGTGGGTTGATTAGGAAGAGCTAGCATGCATTTCTGAAGAGGAAATCATTAACTAACTTGCTGGAGTTTTATTTTGAAGAAAGGGTCAATGAGGGTAACGCTGTTGATATGGTTTATATGGACTTTTAAAAAACATTCAATTCAGTGTCAGATCCAGACTTGTAAGAAAAATTACAGTTGATTGAAAGGGATTCAAATAGACAATAGCAACAATGAATACAAAATTGGCTGGGTGTTAGGAAACAGAGAGTAATGGTCATTTTCTGGGCTGCTGGAAGATTTGTCATGGCCAATCTTGAGAAGCTCACTTTTCATGATTCTCAGTATTAGAACTTGTTGTAAAGGGGACAATTTCAACATTTGTAGATGATATGAAATTTGGAAGCATTGTAAATTGTGAAGAAGCTAGTGAGCAATTCCAAAAGAACATAGACAAGTTGGTAGAGTGGAGAGATATGTGACAGATGAAGTTCAATGCTGAGAAATATGAAGTGATGCATTTTGGTCAGAAAAAAATGGACAGGTAATGTAAAATATGAGAAACAACACTTAAAGAGTACAGGGAGCAGGGTATACATGTGCACATATCATTGAAAATGACAAGACACATGGAGAGCTTAGTTTATATAGCATTTAGTTCCTGGCATTTATTAATAGGGTCATAAGTTATACAAGATACTTGTTAGACCTCACTGGAATATTGCGTATAGTTCTAGGCACTGTTCTATTGGACACTGTAGTGATTGTAACAAGGTCAGTCAGTCAGGTGGACCTCATAGATTGAGTTTCCTGATTGGGGCTGTTAATCTGGTCCAATCAGGGCGTATAGTTCTAGGCACTGTTCTATTGGACACTGTAGTGATTGTAACAAGGTCAGTCAGTCAGGTGGACCTCATAGATTATGAGTTTCCTGATTGGGGCTGTTAATCTGGTCCAATCAGGGAACCCTGGCTGACAGCTGGTTCTGAGAGAGCTGCATCAGTGTCAAGGGCTTTGCACATGTTAATAAAAGCTGAAAAATGTGTTGCTGGAAAAGCGCAGCAGGTCAGGCAGCATCCAAGGAGCAGGAGAATCGACGTTTTGGACATAAGCCCTTCTTGAGGAATGATAATAAAAGGTGACTTGGTGATGGGATACTGGCCTCTGTGTAGTTATTTCATGTGGCAACAAGAGAAAACATGATGCTCCTGAAGAAATTTATTCATAACAGTTGTCTTAGATTTGGCGGGAGTGTGGTGGGGGGAGGGGCAAGCATTTCTGATATCATGCCTTTTTTTGGGAAGCTTGACTCATTCAATCTTGCCTTCAAAGACTGGTCCCTGTATGTGGAAAGAATGCATTAATGTTTTCCAGACAAATGACATTGGGGCAGATGGAAAGCAATGAGTAATTAGGACGTAGAACACAGAACATAGAACTGTACAGCACAGAAATAGACCTTTTGGCCCACGATGCTGTGGCGAACATGATGCCAAATTAAACTAATCTCTTCTGCTTATCCTTGGTAAACATCCCTCCATTCCTTTCATATTCACATGTTTATGTAAAAGTCTCTTAAATACCTCTATTGTATCTGTCTCCACCACCACCCCAGCAGCACATTCTGGACTCCTACCACTCTCTGTGAAAAAACTTGCCCCTCACATCTCCTTTGAACTTTCCAACTCTCACCTTAAATGCATGCTCCCTAGTTTCAGACATTTGAATTCTAGAAAAAAGATTCAACTGTCAACCCTATCTCTGCATCTCATAATTTATAGACTTCTATCAAGTCTCCCCTCAGCTTCCGTTGCTCCAGAGAAAACAACCTGAGTTTTTCTAGCTTCTCCCTATAGCTCATACTCTCTAATCCTGGCAGCATCCTAGTGAACTCTTCTGCACTCTCTAAGCTTCCACATCTTTCCTGTAATGAGGTGACCAGAATTGAACACAATACTCTTAAGTGTGGCTTAACCAAAATCTTATAAAGCTGCACATGACATCCTGACTCATGTATTCAATTCCCATACCAATAAAGACAAGCATGCCATATGCTTTCTTTACAACTCTTCCTACTTGATTGGCCACTTTCAGGCAGATATGAACTTGACCCCCAAGGTCCTTCTGTACATCAATGCTGTTTAGGGTCTTGCCATTAACTGTATACTTTTCCTTAACATTTGATCTCCCAAAATGCAGTACCTCACACTTACTTGGGTTAAACTCCATCTGCCATTTCTCTGCCCATAATCTCCAACTGATCTATATCCCACTGTACCCTTTCACAACCTTCTACATAATCCTCAACTCCATCAATCTTTGTATCATCTGCAAACTTACTAACACACCCATCTACATTTTCATCCAAATCATTTATTTATATATATACAGATCCATGCGGAACACTAATCCATGCGGAACACTAGTCATAGACCTCTAGCCAGAAAAACAACCTGCCACCACTACCCTCTGCCTTCTGCGGGCAAGCCAATTCTGAATCCATGCAGCCAAGTCACTGTGGATTCCATAATTCTTCATCTTCTGGATGAACCTACCATGAGGGATGTTGTCAAATGTCTTTAACAACATCCACTGTTTTAATCTCATCGATCATCTATGTCACCTCCTTGAAAAATTAAGTATTTTAAACGACATGACCTGCCCTGTTCAAAGCCATGCTGACTGTCCTGAACTGAGCTATGCTTTTCCAAATGCATATAAATCCTATCCCTAAGAATTCTCTCCAACAGCTTCCCAACCACCGTTGTGAGACTTAGTGGTCTATAGTTTCCTGGGTTATCCCCATTTCCATTTTTGAATAGAGGAACAATATTAGCTATTTTCCAGTCCTCTGGGATCTCTCCAGTGGCTAATGAGAATACAAAGATCTTGGTCAAAGCCCCAGAAATCTCCTCTCTCACATCTCTTAATAACCTGGATACATACCATTGGGATCTGGGGATTTAACTATCTTAATACTTCTCAAGAGACCAAACACTACTTTCTCGATCTCAAAATGCCCTAGTATATCAGCGTACACCACACAAATCTTATTATCTTCCACATCCTTCTCCTGGTGAATTCTGATGAAAAATACTCATTTAGGATCTCAACCACATCCTTTGCTTCAGTACACAAGGTCCTCCTTTAAACTTGAGTTGTCCTACCTTGTCCCTAGTTATCCTCTTGTTTTTATTGTATGCATAGAATACCTTGGGATTCTCTTTAATCCTACTTGCTTGGGCCCCTTCTTGCTCTCCTAACTCCCTGCTCGAGTTTCTTCCTGCTTGCTTTATATTCCTCATGGATCCTACCCAATTTCTCCTGATAGTTTGTGGACCTGCATCGTTTTCTGTTATGAGAAGCTTAACTTTCCCTGAGGCATCTGATACTAAAATCTTTTAAGAGTTGATGGATTTAGTAAGGAATATTACAACCCCATGCCTCCTCTAATTCTGAGACGCTATTGGTTTTATTCAGTTGTTTGAGAACCAAGGGAATCCATGTTGGAATTTTTGCTAAGGTTAAGACAGCTGGTAGAGGCATGTGACTTTAGTTTAACCCTTAACGAGATGCTGAGAGACTGGTATGTGGGATTAATGATGTAACCATGCAAAAGTGTGTCATAGCTGTAGCCCAGGCACTACAACTGGCTTTGTCATTAGAAAATGCAGCAAGTGGGGTTTGTGAGTTACAAGGCATTCCCGATGGAAATGGACACCCTCACCAGCCTGACTGAGCTTGGGACACACCACTTGAATGAAGCCAATTGTATATTTCCTGAACATATTCTGAACAGAGGACTCGAGGTTAGCCCACAGCAAAATCCCAAAACAAAACCAAGGCTTGGCCAAATGGTTAAGATTTTCTTCAGGATCTGGGCCAGCAAGCCATTGTAGGTGCTGCTGTTAAGCGGAATTGAGATACAAAGTTAAAAATCACACAACATCAGGTTATAGTCTAACAGGTTTAATTGGAAGCACACTAGCTTTCGGAGCGACGTTCCTTCATCAGGTGATAGTGGAGGGCTCAATATGGGTTATTGAGTTGACAAGACTGGATTACACCTCTTGGAAGATAAAATGAGGGCAATCAAAGAACCAATTGCCAAATGCAGGTGCTTTGAGCTGCCTCCCATTTGCAGATACACAATATTTGGTGCTTCCCCTGGAAGGGTCTGTTCTAATTTTAAACTTTCTGGACAGTCTTCCAATCACCATTGACAACATTTGACTGTGGTTACAAAAAAATCAATTTTGGCCAGAAACTGCTGGGTCTCCCCCTCAGGCTAGCATTGAAGAAACCTCAAAGCCCAAGATGGATGCAGCCTTCAAACCATTGTTTCTTGAAGAAGAGGAGAAAACTCTTCCATGATGCTCCAGGTACAAGAGACAGTCTACGGTCCGGTACACATTGCCCATATCCAAGACAAAGTTGGAGGGACTGGACCTGGGCAAAAATGTCCCAGGAGAAAGGAGAAAAAAATAGGCCAACACTCCAGAACTTGGTGGGGGGTGGGGGTAGGTTGTAGTGACTGGAAGGAGTGTTAGTTGACTATGACATCCTTGATTGGGGTTGTTAATCTGGGTCAAACAAGGAGCACAAGCTGACTGACATAAACAGGAGATTTCCCCAGTGGAGGGCTCTTTATATGGGAGTCCTCTCCCTTTTTCTCAGGGATCTGGGGTAGAGGGTGCTGCAGGTACCAGGCACCTGCAACCTCAGATTGCGGTGGTTCACGGACTCCCAGCCCAACTGCTTCTTCTGTGATGCTGTGGAGTCTATGGACCATGTATATATTGGGTATGGGTACTTACACTCCCTTTTGGATTTTCTTAAAAACCTTCTTCTCTGTTTTTCGTTGCACTTCATCCCACGCTCCTGATCTTTGGCCACCCACTGCAGAGGAGACAGGGTAGGTCAGAGGACCTCCTCATGAGTCTATTCCTGAGCCAGGCCAAATGGTCCATAAACAGGTCCAGGCAGCGAGCCATGGAGGGGGTCGTTAGGGCTGCCCTCTCCCGCTGTTATGTGAGAGCCCGGGTGTCTCTGGCAAAGGAGCAGGCGGTGTCCACAAACGCTCTTGAGATTTTCAGGGAAAGGTGGACACCGCAGGGAGTGGAGTGTACTATTTCCCCTCCAACTCTATTTTGATTTAATCCCTGCCCTCCCCTTCACTGTTTGATCACATAACATTGCCCTCTGAGAAGGGCACTGCTTGTCACTGGCCACTTGATGTTTCCTTTCTTCCTGGTGGTGGAATATAAATAAAAATTTACACACTTGTTGTTTCTCACTGTGGCCGACACCTGCCTACACACAACATGGGTGCTGGGGAAAAATAAAAGAGGAGTCTCAGACATTCTGTTCACGCTGACAAAAAATAAAAAATAAATAAATTAAATAAATAGGAGCGTCAGAGGTTCTGTTCTGTCTGAGGAAGCTGGATCAGTAAGAAAAAAATAAATAAACAGGAGATTCAGGGAACCTCCTCATTCTAGGGACTGGATCTGAGCCTGCTGGTCAGACCCCATGTACTGTACACACGTAAATAAAGGGTAACTTGGCAACTGGCCACTGTGTACAGGTCGTTCTGCTATAACGCACATTTCATTAACGCCAATTACTGTAATGTGATTGACAAATTGGAGATACTGTTTCTAAAGCATGAACTTTTAAAATGTGTATTGGCTGTTACGTGATTGCATCACCAACATTTTAAGCGCTGTTTCCAAAGCGTGATTTTTCTATAATGTGGTGTTGCACAAGAACGAACCCATTGCGTTATAGAAGAACTACCTGTAGTTATTTTAAGTTACATAAGGGAAAGTCTGTCATCAGGAGCACACTAAAGATATTGTCAATGACTATGGGAGCTGGCAGACATGTTGAATAGTTACTTTGCTTCAGTATTTACGATAGAAAAGGAGGACAGCTTGTCAGAATCCCAAGGAAATTAATAGCGGATCAGGAGCAGGGACTGAATAAAATTAATGTAAATAACACATTGGTAATGAGGAAATCAGCGAAATTAAGAAGTGACAGATCCCCGGGACCTGACATTATCCATCTGAGGGTGTTAAAAGAAATAAGGGAGCACATTGTCGATGCCCTAAACATAACGTTTGGGAGTTCCCTAGATACAGGAGTTATCTGTCCAAATCAATTCTTGTCTCCTTCCTATCGGAAGCATGTTGTGAAACTTGAAAGAGATCAGAAAAGATTTACAAGGATGTTGCCAGGATTGGAGGATATAGGGAGAGGTTGAATAGCCTGGGACTGTTTTCCCTGGAGCAATAGAGGCTGGGGGTTGGCCTTATAGAGGTTGATAAAATCATGAGGGGCATGGATAGGGTAAATACACAAAGTCTCTTCCCTGTGGTGGGGGAGTCCAGAACTAGAGGGCATAGGTTTAGAGTGAGAGGGGAAACCTATAAAAAAGTAACTTTTTCACCAGAGGGTGGAACATGTATGGGATGAGCTGCCAGAGGAAGTAGTGGAGGCTAGTACGATTGCAACGTTTAAAAGGCATTTGGATGGGTAAATGAATAGGAAGGGTTGGGAGGGATATGGGCCAGGTGCTGGAAGGTGCGACTAGATTGGGTTGGGATATCTGGTCGGCATGGACGGGTTGGATCGAAGGGTCTGTTTCCGTGCTGTACCTCTCTATGACTCTATGATTCTACCGAAGACACAACGTTAGGTAACATTGTCAAAACTGTATATGATAGTATAAATTACAAAGAGATATTGGCAGATTAAGCAAATGGGCTAAACTGTGGCAGATGGAGTTCATTATATGCAAGGTTGAGATTATTCATTTTGGAGCAAAAAAAATGTCAGATTAGGATACTTTCTAAATGGTATGAGGTTAAATACAATGGTTGTCCAAAAAGACTTAAGGGTTCAGGGTCATAGATCTTTAAAATGTCACAAACAGGTGCAGAAAATGACCAAGAAAGTAAATAGAATTCTGGCTTTTATATCTAGAGGACTGGAGTACAAGGACACAGGTTATACCCTGGTTAGGTCCCACTTGGAGTTTGTGAGCAGATTTGGGCACCACATCTGATGAAGGAAATATTGGCTTTGGAGAGAATACAGCATAGGTTTGCAAGCATGATACCAGCACTTCAAGGGTTCAGTTATGAAGAGAGATTATACAATTTATACAAATTTCTCCAGAATTTAGCAGGTAAAGAGGTAATCTGAACTCAAGATATTAACAGGAAAGAACAGGGTAGATATACTATTTCCACTGGTTGCGGACTTTATAGCTAAGAGGCATAGCCTGAGAATTAGGGCTAGATGATTCAGACGGGATATTAAGAAGCACTTCTATACCTAAAGGGTGATACAGGTTTTGAAATCTCTTCCACACACAGCAATGGATGCTTGATCAGTTGTTAATTTCAAATTTGAGATATAATTTTTTTTTTGTTAAGCAAAGGTATTAAGGAATATAGGCAGTTATATGGAATTAGGCCACACACCAACCATATCTCATTGATTGACAGCACAGAGTCAATGGGCTGAATGGTCCAATCCTGTTCCAATGTTCCTATGCTGAGTTTCTCTCTCTCTCTCTGTGGTCTTCATTGCAGTTTTTGGGATGGTAATGTTGTTGATGTTGTACTGTAGGCCCTCAAATGGTCCATGGGAATTAGAGGAACAAATATGTGGGGAAATTGGGAAGACTTGCAGGAGCAATAGGATTGTGATAGTAGGGGATTTTAATTTTCCTAACAATAGACAGGGACTGCCAGAGCATTGAGGGCTTAGTTGAGGTGGAATTTGTTAAGTGTGTTCAGGAAAGTTTTCTCAAGCTGTATATGGAGGGTCCTACTCAGGAAAGGGCAAAATGCGACCTAATGTTGAGAAATAGGGCAGTACAGGTGACTGAGGTGACAGTGGGGAAGCACTGTGGGACCAGAGACCATAGTTTTGTTAATTTTAAGAAATAATTATGGAGAGGGATAAAACTGGTCCACAAGTTCAAATTCTAAATTGGGGCAAGGCAAACTTTGATGGAACTAGACAGAAGCTTGACTGATGTAGGTTGTTTGCAGGCAAAGGGACCTCCAGCAAATGGGATGCCTTTAAAAGCAAGATAGCTAGAGTTCAAGGTCTGTGTGTTCCTGTGAGGGTGAAGGGTAAGGTTGGCAAGAGTACAGAACCCTGGATGAAAAGGGATATTGAGACTTTGACCAGAAAAAGAATGGGGCATGGCTCAGGTAAGGCAGCTGAGCTCAAAGGATTCCTGGGAGGTATATAGGGGATACAGGAGTTCACTGAAGAAGGAAATCGGGAGGGTGAAAAGGGGGCACGAGACAGCCTTGGCTGAGAAGATCAGGATGAATCCAAAGAGATTCTTTAAGTATAGTAAAGGAGAAGGAATAACTGGAGAGAGAATATGACCCCTCAAGGTCCAAAGTGGACATGTATGTGTGGAACCACAGGAGATAGACAAGGTCCTCAATGAATAC